>NC_137878.1:32993321-33068321 GCF_963924005.1 Protomyctophum bolini | reverse complement strand
CACACAAACACATGTAAGGGTAGTGATTCTGAAACTGTGGGTCTACTACCACTACTACCCTCTACTGCCCATTGGCATCACACGGGTTGTCCCCAACATGTGTTAACATATATAAATTGTCTATTAAAAATAAAAATAAATTGACATAAAAAGGTTTGAGAAGCACTGCCTTAGCGTGTTGTGCTGTGGTCCACCATGAGAGGATTGAAGAATCCCAGAAATGTCAAATGAATGCAGCATAATGGCTCTGTTGAGTTCTACACCGGGGTATTACCTGAGTTCTCCACCGGGGTATTACCTGAGTTCTACACCGGGGTATTAACTGAGTTCTACACCGGGGTATTACCTGAGTTCTACACCGGGGTATTACCTGAGTTCTACACCGGGGTATTACCTGAGTTCTACACCGGGGTATTAACTGAGTTCTACACCGGGGTATTACCTGAGTTCTACACCGGGGTATTACCTGAGTTCTACACCGGGGTATTACCTGAGTTCTACACCGGGGTATTACCTGAGTCCTACACCGGGGTATTACCTGAGTTCTACACCGGGGTATTACCTGAGTTCTACACCGGGGTATTACCTGAGTTCTACACCGGGGTATTACCTGAGTTCTACACCGGGGTATTACCTGAGTTCTACACCGGGGTATTACCTGAGTTCTACACCGGGGTATTACCTGAGTTCTACACCGGGGTATTACCTGAGTTCTACACCGGGGTATTACCTGCTCCACCGAAGCCTGTTCGACTACCATGTTGAAACGAAACAAAAAGTATTGGTTCGGGTGAAAACCTTGCATGTCCTTTTTTATGGTAAATGTAAAACCCAATGAACAATTTGAAAATAGCCGATCTACAAGCTCACAACGTGCTGTGATTCAACACGTTGTGAGCTTGTAAATTGGCTTACTTTTGTGTGACACTCTTGGATGATAAAGTGGGGCAATCATTTACAAAAAAAAATATTTTAAATGTTAAAATATGGAGGTACGAGGATTCTGCCCGACAGCGAGAATATTATAGGCTCTGGTATGCCGGATTTATTGATAAGAGGTTTTGTCAAGAAAGAACTGCTTCTGTTATGTCTACATGTTTGTTTAGAGATAATGGACGTTTTTGTGTTATCCTTTTAGCATTAATGTCTTACTGTACCACGTGCTGTTGACATTTCTGACTAATAAAGTATACAAAAATCACTGTATTTGTCACTTTCCCCATGTACTTAGTACTTACATACATAAGAATATGAAATACTGTTTCCCCTAAAATATCAAACCCATCTTTCTTTTTTTTTTGTATGTTGGCAAATGAAAATGTTATTATTTAAAGAAAGAAAGTTTGTTTATATAATAAAAGATAATGGAAGCACTTTGTTTACTAGTCCCACAGTGAGGGAGATAATCTTGGAATCGAGATGCATCGGTAATCGATTTATAATCTAATCGTAGCCCTGGAGATTTCCACCCCTAATACTGTATAGAATCACATTATGAATTCATAATTACTGAACATTGAGTTCATTTGATCAACTCACTCTGAATCCAGTCATACCAATGAAACAAGCCAACGTTTTGTTTTCCTAACATTTTCTTCATTAATGTCCTCTCTCAGGCTGCCATCCGCAAGGAGCTGAATGAGTTCAAGAGTTCCGAGATGGAAGTTCACGAGGAGAGCAGGATCTACACCAGGTCAGTGTCAAATGGCTCTTTTACAACTAACCAAGTGAACTGTGTTGTGTTCACGTATTTCATAGCTTAGAGAATCGTTCAAAAGCATCAAATGTAGCAGATATGCAATCTCGAAACGTGGTGTGAAGCGACCCGTCTTGAGCTTGTAGATCTGCTACTTTTGCTTTATTTATTACATTTTTATTTGTTTTAATCCTTACAAGTAACAGAAAAAACAGATAGAGAAAAACTCGGCAGGGTGAAGTTAGCACCCCATAAGATAAAAACATGAATAAAATTGGTGTCATTCTTTAGTGCTGGATTTGTACCACATTGTGTAAAATGTAAAATTGTTTGCTGGTATCATTTTATGAGCTTTGCTCAGCCTTGCACCTCCTGGTGGTGGGGTGGAGAATGACGTCACTCGTTAAATACCTACTTTTAAATGTAAATAAATATTAAAAAAACAAAAAGCACAATTAGGGGGTGCAAGGCTCAGCAAAGCTCATAAACATAACTTAAAATATATAGAAAATGGTACCAGCACAAATTATACAATTGAATGAATCCAGCACTACAAAACGACACCAATTTTATTTTCATGTGGGGTGCTAACTTCACTGAGGCACGCAAAGCCTGTCTGCCAAGGCCTGACTCCTAAACAACCTTTCACCTTTTTGTTTTTTTCATGGTCTTGTCCTCCAGATTTCACAGACCGTAGCCATGTGGACACAGAACTCACAGCACTTAAACACTGGAGGGGTGACGGTTAATGACGAAACGGGGTGCAGAGGAGGAGGGAATATCTCTTCAATATATAGAAAGAACCAGGGGACTGACTGGAGATTTCAGTCCCACTGCTGCATCATGGCCTGCAGCCTGTCTGACTCTAGCCGAGGGGGGGGGGGGGGGGGGGGGGGAATAACTACTGCTGAAAACACTGAATGTGGAACCGCTGCAACGGACCCAACATGTCGGCTACAACCACCACTGTTGATTCTAGTAAAAATAAATAAAAGAGAAAAACCCTCCGGGCTTGCTGTACTGTACTATAAGGAGTTCCAGACTGTTAGGCCAAAACGTTGGGAGGGTTTTTTCCGTTGGTTGTAAACACTGTATTTTTGGACCTTGGCCATACTGGAGGTGGGTGTCCTGTCCTGTGCCAACACACTGTGAGGTGGGAGGCATCGATTCCACGACCGCGTTCCTCTGGAAATGTCCCGTTTCGACGCGAGAGAACGGAATGTACATGACACCGGGGCGATGATAAACGTGATGGAGGTCGACGGATCAAACGCCGTCGTCCTCCGTTTATGTTTCTTTCCTCATTCCGCAGAGGACAGCAAAAACAACGTTCAGACGAGGGCTTTCCCTGCCTTTCTTTTTCTTTTCTTGATTTTTTTCTCTTTCTTTTAACAGGATATACCATATATAAATATATTTTTGTACACGAGAATCGGAACATGCACAAGAAATTGGTTGAGGTTATTCTTCAGTTTAGCATTGGTGGTACTTAGATCAGAAATGGCGAAAGAGAGAATAAAATAAATTGCCGATCTACAAGCTCACAACGTTTGTCGTTCAACGGAGTGTATATAGGGCTTGCGTGGTTAATATTGGACACAACTTCTCTGAAATGAGACCATATTACTGTTATTTCACATTGTTTATAATGTGATCACATTGGTACTCCGTGTTTCACACTGTTCATGGGCGATTATAAATATCGGTACCGCATCTAAACATGTGTCAGTGTGGGGCGATCACTGGTGCCGGCCTTAATTCTGATGAGAGCAAATATTTTCATAACATAATGTGAAATGGTTTGTAACACGACATTTTACAGTTGCCGTGATATTTCCATGTTAAAACAAAAATGTTTTTCGTTAAAAGAAAAGTTATGAATGACATTCTGAATCATTGCAATGGAGTGTTTGTTCAGCTCTCCTCGTGTCTCTCCAGCTCTATAGTAAACTGAACACCCATGTTCAGGTCGGTCACCACTTTTATCCAATCGGGATAAAATTGAATGGTGTTACAATTCAAAATGTGTCTGGCCATGTTTTTGTTCATCACTTCCCATTTCACTTGTTTGTGTGCTCTCCCTTGATTCGATGAAATTGGTATGCTGACATGAACGTGGTATTTTCTTTTTTTATTACCCATTCTGAGCGGGAACCCCTTTAGCTATTTAAAAAATAGCAGATCTCGGTGGCGCGCTACGAGCTTGTAGGTCTGCTATTTTTGAAAAACCGAAGAACGACCGACAAAGAAACATAGCTTTTTCAGAAAACTGTCATTTTCAAACAGACGTTTTTAGAATCTGATCTCAGGTCAGAATGGGTTAAAGAGCTGGAGAGACGGGGACATCCTGTTATGGCACAAAGACAACGACTATTATTATTAGCAGACTATAGAGCTGTTTAACACTTATTTTGACAGAATATCACTCGCAGCACCTTTTAATTAAAAGTTGTAACCTGTTCTAGATCAAGTGTTCAGCTCTGTGCACAGAACCAACAACAGAGTGTCCATTTGCACCCCGCCACCCCCTTTTGCGTGCATTTTTACTGTGTATTGTCATTATTTAAATGATTTTTCTTGCAGCACAAATTTTGGTTCATTAATCTGTATCGAAGCACCTTACTTAACTTACTTTTAAGTGGGAGTACAGAAACGTTGAGAATTTCCACAGCTTTGAAATTAATTTAACCACAAAGTCTACGATTATTTTGTCATTAAAATATTGCGGCAGGAAAAATGATATGTTTTTATTTTTCATAATTGTAAGGTACTTTGTAAATGCGAGCCCCCCTGCTGGCTGCCACTGTATAGATGAATCAACTTTATATTGTACATCCTCTAACAATGACAAAAAATGTTTTAATTGTAATTTAAGTATTTCACCGTGGTATTTTCTAGTTTTACCAATGTTACACGAAAATAGCTGCAGAAAAGAAATTACTTCACTTTGAAGATGTATAGTTTGTTTCTTTTTTTTTCTTTTTTTTCCTTTTTTAATATAATACAAAAGATCTTTAAGGCTGACCCACTGTACAAATGAGCTGTTCACTTTTCAAATTAAACAATTCAAATTAAATCTAACTTTTTTGATTTTCATGGGAATGTTTTAGTTATAAAAAAAACAATCGACTACAAAATGTCATTAATTAAATGTATTTATTTCTGATCCAGTTCAGTCATTAAAGCTGTAATCTGTAACTTTTTAAATGAATGAAACTTTTAGCTTTAGCTCAAACTTTTCTCAAATCAAGGACCACCATATTAAATTAATATGCATTTGACGGCCCCCATCAAAATATATTTTGTGCCAGGAGTGGCACCATAGCCTACAAGATTTGTGTTGATAAAATGTTTCAGAACATACTAGCTTGGGGGCCTGCTTTTATTTGAGAGGGACCTGTCATGTCATGACATGCTTTTAATTTGTGTTTTTTCTATTCACTTGGTCATTAGGGTCCACAGAATGTAGCCGTCTGCTCTGCCGGAAATATCGCGGAAAATAAGTTATCGCCATTTTTGTTAACACTCGTCCTAAATTCGGCCATATCCACTGGATTGGATGGATTGAGATGTTCTCCCTGCTGTCTTTACATTGGTCTCTGTTCAGGTCTTCAGTGTATGGCCTTTTAAAACGGCCAGAAGGGGGCAGTGCTTCTACTGAAATGTAGATTGAGTCATGATGCTGCCATCAGCTAACCAGGCTAGCCAGCAAACCAAACACTTAAATCCAAAAACGTCTAAAAATAGATGTTTAGACGTGTTTTACTAGACAAAATTGGCCTTGAAAGTTCCCTTGAGGCGTTTCAAAAGGATCACCTCTTATACGTAAACATGTTCGGACAGGTACTAGCCTCTAGGTTAGGCTCATATATTTATTCACTGTAGATTCCTAAAATAATGTAGCACTTTGTAGATTCTTATTGTATTAGCTATTCTGGAGGATACACATATTACTCTGGCTGTATTAGCAATTACAGTTCCCACTGGCCAAGAGGCAGAAATAAAATGACACATAAATAAATAGTCCTTTTAAATGCACTCCATTTCAAGGGGGAGTGGTTAACCAGGCTACAGAAATCTTTGAGGCGGCTTTTTGGACGTAAAAAAAGTGGATGGAGCAGTTCATATAATTCATTCATTGGGAGATCTAAAGGTCAGAGGTTGACAAATGCTTCAGGTTTTGCACGATTCTCACGACCCTCTGCCATATTGCCGAAGTTCGTGGAAAACAACAGCACAAAACCGGGCGAAAACAATCTTCGCCCCTTCGGACTTGATCCCTAATAATAATAAAAATCTAAACATATGACGTCACGGGAGGTCAGACATAAACACAAAGACACACGTTGGAGCGGTTAGCAATGTCATAGCATAGGCCTAAGAAGTAAACATAACATTAATTCCTTTTAATTAAATCAACATTAGAAATGCCCACTCTGGAGCGTGGGTTGTTTAATTTGTAAACGGCACATCAATTAAAAGGGTACATAAGGGAAAAAGGCTGGTTGTAGTTAGTTCCTACACTTGAATCTGTTCTTGAAGTAGAACAGTTCGTCACCGGCTCTGCCGTCAGACGCAGCGTAGCGGAACTTCCCATAAGCCTTGTCATCGCGTGTCATTTTGGTCCAGGGAAGTCGGATCTTCGACGCGTGTCCCACGACGACGTCATCGCAGGAGCCGACGTGTAGGGAGCCCAGTCCGTCGACAAAGAACTCCAGATGCCCTGTCCGCGCCAGGCTGGGGTCAAACCCCACCTCCCGCACCTTGTCCGTCCTCGCCATGAAGAAGTTGATGACCGCGTCGGCCACCACGCAGTTTGGGAAGCCGTCGATGGCGTGATGGTAGCCTTTCCCGATGTGTAGACAGTCGCCTTCCTCTCCGCCCTCGTCCACCGAGATGGTGTGACGATACGTGGCAGTGTAACCCGACACCTCTCTGACCGCGCCGGCCACCAGGTCCAGGGTGGTGTTCTCCAGGACGTCCAGCATCTTCTCCAGCTTGGTGCTCGCAGTGAAGAGGAAGTCGTCGTCCACCCAGAGCACGTACTTAGTGCTCACCTGCGACACGGCCAGGTTCCTCCCGGCGAACCAGCCCTTTCCAAACGGCATGGTGTAATGCTCGATGTGAGGCCCGGCGATGGGTTGGGGGTGCTCGTTGTCGTCCGCCACCACTATGGTGACGGTGGGGTAATACGCCCGTATGCTGTCGATGAGATCCCGCAGTTTGTCGTAGCGCAGGAAGGTTTTGGTGGCGATGGTGACGAGGGCGCTGATGTCGTACTCTCCACTGCTGGCTCCGGAGTTGTAAAGCTTTGGGCGCAAGCCATGTCTGACTTTAATGGTGAAGACGGACCGGTGTCCGTCGGTCTCAAATGTAACCGTGTCGGCTGTCCTGGGGTGATACTGGGTGTTGGTGTAGGTGACAAACTGCAGTTGCCTGTTCAGACCAGAGAGAATGGGACTAGATATCTCCATAGCCTTCTCTCCTGCCCCCATGACAGTGACTCCATCCACCGTGGCAGCCACGTCAAATACGCCCAGCGCTGCCGTCAGTTTGACCGCGTGTCTCGATCCTGGGTTCTCTTTAAGACCCAAACCCGGCACAATGATCGTTCTTAGGGGGCGCACCTCGACCCCCTGGGTGGGGTACTGAAGAGGACTATTGGCCTCGGCGACAACAAGCAAGTCTGCTGAAGTGTAGGTTCTCCTTTTGAAATCCTCATACTCCTGCGATCGGCGACTTTTAACCTCCTCTGGGTCTTCGTGATTGCCTAAATAGGCACGCTGTAGGTCGTAGGCCAATACGGGCGGAGAGAGTAGGTGGGAGAATGGTAGACTGGTCCCCTCGTCTGCAAGACACTTGCACGTATCCTGTGACAATTGACCTGCCACCTTGTCCTTTATGTGATAGGACTCCTTGTAGGTCTCCTCCAGAAGTGTCTTTAGAAGCGTCTCCGTGGCGGCCCTCTGTCTTATCCCGATGTCCACTGTGGACTGGCCTGTGGGGACCCACCAGTGTAGGAGGATAAACAGCAGCACACTGGCGACCACACCGAATCCAAGTGCCCTCTTTAATGTTCCACGCAATCGCATGTTTGAACAACAGACGCAATGCAGAGTCACAATAGGCACTTACTTCTTACTTAGATTGACAATGGATGATTGTTTACGGAGGGGGAGTTGCATGCCCTCAGCTTAAATAACTTATTTCTCTAGGATGAATACGAAATATTGATGACATTATTTTCATCTCCAAATTTGGGCATGTTTTGAATCCTGATCTGAGCCACATTGGCCATCCAAAGTCTGCTGGGTCAGTATCTATACGTCATTTGTTTGCCGATCGCCATGTGCGTATCACGTATCTATACGCATTTATAGATTTTTTATTGAATACTTTAGTTCATCTTTCTATGCGCCTGGACAACATATAAAGTGACTCCGATCGAGTCTGCAAATATCCGGTTCTGTGATCCGGAATAAAGAGGAGCAATGGTGATTAACTGTGCGGTGGGGATGCATGGAAAATCCGAAAGGATTAGATGGTGTTGGACGCGGCAAGGAGATTTTTGGACATTGATGACATAAGCGGAGAGGATCTTGATAATACACTAAGGGAAGGATTTGTACCCACTCAGATCACTGGGTCTGGGTAGAGTGGAGGAGGATACTTACCACAGCTTTCATCCTATAGAGTATCAATGATCCTCTCTATGCTGCATGGGAAGACGTGTCTGACTCATAACATGGATGTTATTAAAGTAGCTATAAGCAATACATTTGTCAACGTTTTAATGACTTTTCTTTTAATTATTCAGACAGCCAGCATGAGTATATATGCTCTCAAACATATTTAGTGTCTGTGACACGTACATCTACAGTATGGGCTACAATCTGCGAGAGAGAGAGAGAGAGAGAGAGAGAGATCAAAGCAAGAAACATGCAGCAGTATTGATGTACTGAGATGAGGTCATAGGGAGAGGTGAAGGATGAATTCTAGGTTTGTTTGTTTGTTTATTTCTCTCCCTCCACGAGACAGACTGAACAGACAGGCACGGATCCTCAATGACAAGATTCAAGGTTGTTATTCATTGTTACATCTTGTGAACAGGTACACAGCACACAGGAGTATATGCACTTGTCTTTGTTCGGCTTCCTTCAGACAGCATATAGCACCACAGCTCATAATAATAACAGAACAGATACAGAAACAGAACAGAACAATGGTTCTCTATTGTGCTTTTCTCAACGTTCAAATGTTGTACAAACTTCTCCCCAATGCACAATTCTAGCAGACAATATTATGCTAATATTAAGTTATTTTGTTGATTGCCTTCATTACAAAAAGAAAAGCTTTACCCATCTGTTTTATTAAAATGTAATCAAATATAATATAATATGTAATGGATTCTCTTTTGTGCTTTTCTCAAAGTTGATATGATATATTTCCCCCAATGCAGAATCCCAGTGGATTTATTGCATTTTATTATTTTATAATAAATATATTATAATAAAATATCAAAAGGAAATCTCCCCTGTGTTTTTCTCAAAGTTTATAAATTAGATTAACTTTCAGCCAATGCAGAATAGTCGTCAATATTATGCTAATATGTTGATTGCCATCTTTTCATAACCCTTCATCCATGAACCCCATGTGTCTGCTAACTTTGCCTTCCGTCTCTGTCGGATGGAAACCCCATATGTCCAAAATTGTATACTTTTCAGGATTAAGATTTTTTTTAAAAAGCAAAAGTATCAAATATACAGGCTAAACGCATCGCTTCTCGCCGCATTCCGAGCTCTTGGATCATACTGATGAGAGGTTTCTGCCCGTCACCAACGCTTTGCTAATGGGTCCCATACCCCCAGGAAAGAGCTGATCTGTGCTCGACAATGCATGATGGGGAATGCGGTGCTTATTAGAGGATTCCATTGCATGCTTGGCAATACACTAATTAGCTAAGGCTGTGTTGGCTTCCCAATCCACAAGGGCTTTAATGGAACCAAGCTATAATCATGGAGAAAAGATCACTATAATAACACGTAATGCGAGACAATTTAACTAGAATAATGCTCACTTGTTTATATTTACTTACACACACTTTCTAACTTTGTTAGGCCTACTTATTAGTCATGTTGTATACTTTGTTTCATAGCATAACACAACATACTATCCAGGTCTTTGTGAACTTATGGTTGGATAGCCTATATGTGATAACTATAGTCAAGACTTCAATGAGTCTTAATTATGAAGCCGAGGTAGGCAATGCTGGGAGTTTGATTAGTCGTGCTAAGGTAGTATTTTATGTGATATTCATGACATCATGACTACGAGTTGTGTGACGTCTACTCCTTTCTGTTCAATATTATGTAAAGAAACAAGTGTTATGTTCAACAAGTGTATGAAATGCCTCATGCAGTTTTGATATGGTTCGGTCCTTGAACTGGATCAAGGACCATGTTTATCTGGGTTATTAAATCCTGCTGCAGCTTTTATGACAGCAGATAAAGGGTCATGGTATGAGTAGGAGTCCATTTAGATTTCATTCTAATGTAATCGAGGAATTTCAGTCTGGAGCTGGTCTTTGATGCATCAACATGGCTTTGTGCTATATTCTCACACTCATCCTCCTGGGGCTTAATGGTAAGTTAAGGATGCTTTTTTTTTTTTAAACCTTCTATTACACATATCTTTGGTGATTATATTACTCAGATGTGTTCCTTAGCCTACAGTATAATACCACAACACAAACACAAAAAGGTCCCGTATTCAAAATGGTACCTAGAACTACAAAAACATTGGAATCGTTTGTTTGTTGGTCTTGTAGAAATTGACAGTATAACATCGGTGGATAAGATCTCAGTGCAGCCGGGAGGATCCCTCTATCCCGTGTCTCTATGAGCCAAAACACAAATTAGACATCAAGTACTTGTGTCAAGGACACCTTTTTATCGGCTGTACCTCACTAGTAACGACAACCGCATCATACACCACCAATAAATTTGTAATCTCTGATGACGTCAACAGCACCATCTTCATTGTGACCATCAATAACCTGGTACCGGGCGACACTGGAGTTTACTGGTGTGGTGTGGAAAAACGAGGTGGTGATGTAAAGAAAAGATTGGACTTGTCCGTCAGCACAAGTAAGAGACAGCATGGTTAATTTAGTTGACTAAGAATAAAAAACTAAAAGACTAAGGTTTTTATTAGTCGACTAAGATTAGACTAAGACTAACCAATTTCAAATGACTAAATAGGACTAAAACTAAATTTCATAGACCAGGCAACAATGACTAGGGGAGACGAGATCCAGTAGAGCTAAAACAAGTCATTTTTTGGATGTGCATGTGCATGTGTCGTAATCAGAAAATCACCAATCTACAAGCTCACAATGTGTCGCACTGCGGCGCCTTGTGAGCTAGATCGACTATTTTCAGCATGCAGCTATAAATCAGGCATTATGACACCATTGAAAAGTGGTATAGGCTACTTTAACCTGTTTTTGTTGTTTTGTTTTGTTTTTGCTTTACTAATAAACTCAAACCAGAACATATTGTAGAAGTGAGAGGAAAGGGAACAAGACAGCTTTTCATTCATTCATTCATTCATGTTTTAGTTGGACTAGGTATGCTCTCTGTGGACTATCAGACGATAACAGGATATAAAAGGGGAGAACGTGTCTGTCATCTTCAACTACACTGCGACAGCCACTGGATATGCAAAGTGGTGTCGACTGGGCCAGCCTCCTGCCTCTTGTGTTACGGCCTCGGGGCAGATGGGTCAAACTTCTTTGACTGTGGATACCAGCGTTGCTAATGTGATCGCTGTGACAATGAGTGGACTGAGCATGGACAGCACTGGCTGGTATTGGTGTGAGACTAAGGCAGGCCTGCAGGCCTTGCAGATGCCAGTGCACATCACTGTTACTGAACCACCACCGACCACGCCACCTGACACTACAATGAGTAAGATTCAAACCTTTTATCTTTCATTGACCACCACTCAGTGCCTCAGGGCTCTCTCTCTCTCTCTCTCTCTCTCTCTCTCTCTCTCTCTATATATATATATATATTCTTTTTTTTTTCTCTCCATTTTTCTTCATTGTGGAGATAAGCTTTCGCTGAAAACAGCCAATCATTTTTGTGGAAGGTTTCCTCACAATACCGAATGCTGGCAAGTGGTTAACGGAGCATTTCACCCATTTCCAATCTTATCTGCATAATTGATCACATTGTAGATGGTGCCATCATTTCTGTCTACTCACTCTGTGTCTCAGAAGTGGGACAGTTCAGGAACTTTATACCAATGACATCATCGGTAGGCAGGTTTGGTCATTTAAAAAGTCTATTAATGCAAGAAAAATGCCTTCTATTTCAGCATGCTGACTTTCCAGGAAGAGAAAGGCTGTAGTAGTATTTAAAGGGTACTTTTCTAGAGGTTTGGGTTGTGGAGAGGTAACTAATACAATTAATAATAATAATGGTACACTGAAACAGCTCTCAAAGTCACTCTTTTAGTACATAAACAAGCACAAAGTTGATTCAGACAATAGGGCCTATAGAGCATCAACAAAACTCATACAGTTTTTATGTTAAGCGTGCAGGCGGCCACGTGCACGTCGGATCCGTGGGGAGGCAGTCTAACGTGAGTAAAAGCAAAAAACAAACAAAACGCCTGTGCCGTTTTGGCACAGGCGGGTTCTTGGCATACATTCGGTTAAGCGGCAGAGCTGCAGAGAAAATTATTATTATGAGGATGGCATGGCGTGTGTGTGTGTGTGTGTGTGTGTGTGTGTGTGTGTGTGTGTGTGTGTGTGTGTGTGTGTGTGTGTGTGTGTGTGTGTGTGTGTGTGTGTGTGTGTGTGTGTGTGTGTGTGTGTGTGTGTGTGCGTGCGTGCGTGCGCGTGTTAATTAAACGCCTTGGTACTTCATCATACATAACATCACACAAAAGCACCAAAAGTAGCAGTCACATTTTGAGCTTGTCGATCTGCTATTTTTTATCTGCTTTTGCTGTACCCTATTTGAGTTTGACTCCTGAGTAATAGTTTTGAACATATGAGGTTTCCACCCAACAGAGACAATATGCTATTGCTAATTCCATGTCAATTTAATGGAGATCTTTCAGGGAGAGTGCTTTTTGAAGTGCGCCTGCATCTATTAAACCTTACTTAGTATTTGTCATTCAGGCAGCACATAAACTACATAATTATGTCAGTAGTTACGTAGATATTGATGTAACTACATTTACTCAAGTATTAGTATTGAGGTACTTTTTTGCACCACCACATTTATTGAAAATGTTAGTTAGCATACAAGTTCGTTTAGATTTGTATTGTTTATACTATCAGTTAAGCCTAAGGCCTATTTTATATTTCAGATATAGCAGATCTACAAGCTCACAATGCATTTGACCTTTGGTTTGACATGAATGTCAAAATTCAATTCAATTCAATATCTTTATATTTTATGTTTTATTTCAATTTCTGCTAAGCAGCAAGCTATATGCTTATATAGACATTCTGCATTCATTTTGATACTTAAAATAAAAATGTATACCAATACTTTTGTACTTTTTATATTGCAGTATTGTACTTTTTTCACCACTGCTTATTGATCTGCTATCTTCAGCTAAAGCGTTCCGCACACTTCAGATTCTGGTTTAAGTGGTTAAACGTGTGTACTTCCACCATTGCATGTAAACAGGAAGAAAAGCATCAAGTTCTCAGAATCAGGCTGTCAGTTGATTCCATGCAGTTGTGGAAGAAGAGGTATTTATAGCAAAAAGGAAAAAAAGAAAAAGAAAAAAGAACAGTAGGTTATTCTAAATTTTACCTGATTTCAAGTAAAAAAGTATAGGCATTAAAATCATCAAACCCTGTACACTGAAGACACGCTCCATATATGGCCAGTACAGAATTTATATGTTGATCTGACCCCCCATGCCAAAGCGCCAGCACTCACCCAGCAGTCTGCTGTCACCCAGGCGGATGCGTGCACCATCCCAAGCAGATAGACTGCATTATCATGACGAAATTGTTTTGAAGTTGCAGAGGCTAATTGTCAGTAAGTGCCTTTCACTGGCAAATGTCAGAGAGATAGTGCTGCGCTCCTCCTCCTCGTCTCCAGCTCCTAGCGTACCGTATTTACCTAATCACCACATCTATCTGGGTCTGCCATCTTCACTCATAGAGAAAGTGTCACATCACTTAATAGCATAATCCTTCCAGAAGCAGAAGACTGGGTTTCTCCCCAGTGTTGCAGGTCTGAGAGTATGTTCCTGATTCCTTTACTTTAACTTATTTCAAAATGTCAGTACTTTTACTTCTATTCCACTATATACGAGAGGCAAATATTGTACTTTTACTCCAGTACAATTATTTGAAAGCTGTAGTTACTCGTTGTTGTAGATTCTGTTTATTATTACAAAAATACATTAACTACTTCAGCCCTACACTATTATCTACAAGCTCACAATGTGTTGCAATGTGAGAGGTTGTGAGCTTGTAGAGCAGCTATGTCCAAAATATTTGCATAGGCACATTTCGAAAACTTGAAAGGGGACATTCGGCAATGAGTACTTTTGGGTAATTTTGAATACTGACATTTTCCTTGTAACAATGCATGTTCACGTTGTAGTGATACTTACACTTACTACATATACTTGTAGCCTACTTTTACTTAAAACTAAGTGACTACTTATTCCACCACTTGTAGATAGGTCACCCAGATATATATTTTTTTAAAACAGTGTGACTTATGTAAGCAGAATCTCTCTGACATTTCAGGAGTACAGCTTACCAAATGAACACTCTCTCAGGAGGAATTTGGTGTTTATGTGGATATAAAAAATAAAATAACGGGAGAATTAACTGTGGTAAAGTTCAAAAGAACCAACTTTGATGAGGGAGTTCTTATACCTTCTTGATTGTTTTTTTCTTCTTATTACTGATGGAATCGCTCCTCAGTCGATGCGTTTGCACTTTGCTATGAGGTCAGGGGTGTCTTTGTTGGCTAGCTTCACGTCATTAGCTGGCCGGACAGATCAATTGTCTCTAATGAAGCGGTAGGTTAATTAGGACTTTAATTAAGGGGCCTCTCACCTTCAACGGCAGCACATGGAATTGTTCCCCCTATGGCGCAATCATAATGAACCGTGATAACCAGGAGTGTGCACACATACTGTTGGATACCAGTGGTGTCAAGTAACTAAGTACTGTTATACTTACATGTAAGTACAATTTTGAGTATTTTTTTTGAGGGGTGCTAGCCCCTCCTACTGTACATTCAGCTATAGTGTAGATGTTTGTCCTATAATAAACATTAAATGCCAATGACAATGAATGGAGAATTTACGGCATGTACTGTATGTCTCTGAGCAAATCGGCTATTCTTGTCCTACACAAACATTAATTTCCCATTGACAATGAAAGGAGAATTTACGTGTATATGTATATTGTGTGTATGTGTGTGTATATATATATATATATATATATATATATATATATATATATAATCAATCAATCAGAGGCAAATATAATTTTACTCCAGGTAGTAAGTTACTAGTTACTTTGTAGATTTTGATTATTATTACAAGACATAGGGCTCCATCTTGCGCCACCCTTATCCCTAAACGTATTTGCCATTTTTTTACTATTTCGAAAAACATTTTAAAATAGTTCAACTAGTCGATCTACATCGAGACATTGTGAGCTTGTATATCGGCTATTTGAACTATTGTAAAAGGTTTTTTGAAATAGTAGAAAAATGGCAAATTAGTTTAGGGATTAGGGTTTAAGGGGTGGTGCAAGATATAGCCCATAGGCTACATTGGCTTCAGCCCTATAGATTTCGGCCATTTGAAAATAGCTGATATATTCAAATGATTTTGATATGGAGATAAGAGGTTTCTGTTCCTGACAGCAGCGTGAAAACCTAGGGGGAGAAAAAAAACAGTTGCTGTTTTTCTGGACACTCTCTACATTCTCTCTGCTCGATCGACACTGGGAGTAGGACATGACTCATCTCTGACCTTCTCTGAGGAAGAAGATGCAACAATTGTATCTATTACGTAGAGCACAAAAACAACCTGCAGTTCCCTGTGAACAACAGACTGTCAACAGCCTGAAATATGCCCAGGCCCAGTCCCAAGGCCGGAGTGCAGTGCATGAGTACACACAACGCATATAGCAATTGCCACGATCCGTGACGTGCTGGTGCTCATGTTTTCCAGTAATGGTGGTGGTGTTTTACTTTTCTGTTGTGTTCCTCTGATTTTTGAAGTATTGTGTTCTTGGTTTCCTCGTTCCTGTTTGATTTTTGCTTTACCCGCTTGTGTGTTTTATTTTGTAGAATTGTTCCTAGTGTTTCCTGTCTGCCTTAATTGTTACTGTTTGCCTGCCTTGTCAACTTGTATTGTGATTAGCCTATAGTGTTTCCACCTTGTCATGTTAGTTCCCCAGCCTATCCCAGGGTTGATTTTCAGTTGTGTTCGCCTGTGTCCTTGTGTATTTATACCCCCCCTGATCCCAGTGTTTCCTTGCTAGTTCATTGTGGTATGCTGCGTGTGTCTTGTCTTGACACCTTTGTGCTTCCAGTCTTTTCGTTTGTATTCTAGTTTATTTTTAGTTATTAAACTTTTTGAAATGACCTGCTCTGCCTCTGCCTCCTCCTGCATTTGGGTCCTACAAGCTCTCCTGACTTGAACAGTGACAAGGAATAGTGTGCACCTAAACCAGACATTCGACAAAATTCCAGGCAAAGGTTTTTCCTTGGCCCGTGTGCATACAAAGTTTTACACAGATCCGTGAAGGTAGAGGTAAAAACACTAATTGGCCAGTTATAGCGCCACCATGAGCCCGAGTTGAAAATGTTCCAATGGCATTTCTTCCTCGGCCTAGTGGGAATGTGCATGCACAATTTCACGGAAATCACACAAAGTGTTCATGATTTGCAGCATTTTGCTTGAAACCGTGCACTCCTGTGAACTTTGGTAGCCAATCATAGCCAATCAGGATGGAGTCTGAAAATCTGAAAGACCCGTTTCATTGAATGGCTCTAGAGAGACTGTGTACCAATTTGCATGATGTTGGGACAAAATCTGTAGGTGTACTGTCCAAAAGCACAAAGCGGCCTCCTGGTGGCGCTATAAGAAAACCTAATGTGAAAACCTTGGGGCAGAGGTTCAGCTGTGGCATTCAGGGAGTGTGTGTGTAAAGCTCATGGCTTTTGAGGATTACCTATATGACGTAAATTGTTTGCCAGCCAAGTCTATGGACTACGCAACTAACCTTGCGGCCCACCAGTGGGCCCCGGGCAACAGGTTGAGAACCACTGTGAGGGACAACAGGAGAGGCAGAAGGATCAGGGCAGAGTGGAGGAGGTGAAGTGAAGGGTTAACAGCATCGAGGAGGAGTCGTTTCCCCAGTGACGCAAATCCAAGGTCGAAACTCGACCACTGAAGTTATACGGTGTAACACTGAAACAACCAAACTTATTCATTCAACACAACTTTTGCAGAAACACAGAGAACTTAAAAGTCGTGTGAGTACAACAGATCTATTTATTATCAATTATTACACAGACTGATTCAGACTGGTTCTGCGGTATGTTATTTATCCATATTGCAGATTGTTGCTATCAACAGCAGACAATAGCAATAGACAATATAGCAGCAATATGGTAGCAACACCTGTGACAACTGTAGAACTGAACTTTTTTTTAGGAATGTAATCTTTTTTACATAAATATACAGTAGCCTATAATTTTAGAAACATCTTGAAAGTGTTTGCCGGACAAAGTTTGAATGACTTAGATTTTTTTAAAATACTGATTTAGAAGGCATTCTTTTGTAGAATCGGCCTCAGATTAACGGGTTAATCTGAGTATGTATTCAAGAACCACATTTCTTTGCCTTTTATTCTCAGTGTGTAGAAATGGCGTCCGCCAGCAGTCACCTGTCTGAAGAGCACTTCCTGTGTCCTATCTGCATGGATGTGTTCACGGATCCGGTCAGCACTACGTGTGGACACAACTACTGCAAACGTTGCATCACACGTTACTGGGACTCTACTTCTGTGTGTTGGTGTCCGCTGTGCAACAGAAGATTCTTGGTGAGACCACAAGTATCTGTCAACACTTTGATTTCTGATATGGTTCATCAGTTCAGAAGGCACAAGGGTGATGCTGAGCTGAGGAGGATCCAGCGATATGCAGTGGACGTAACTCTGGACCCTGATACAGCACACCACGCACTCCTCCTGTCTGAGGACGGGAATCAAGTGAGTTATGATAACGCAGAGGGATTCTCTACATGTGTCTGTGTCTTAGGAAAACAATGCTTCTCCTCAGGAAGGTTTTACTATGAGGTTCAGGTTAAAGAGAAGACAGGCTGGGATTTAGGAGTGGCCAGAGAGTCCATCAACAGGAAGGGACCAATCACACTGAACCCCAACAACGGTTACTGGGCTATAGTGTTGAGGAATGGAAATGAGTACAGGGGTGCTGCTGACCCTGCTGTCCACCTCCCTGTAAGAGAGAAGGTCCAGAAAGTGGGAGTGTTTGTGGATTACGAGGAGGGTCTGGTCTCCTTTTATGATGTGGAGAACAGAGTTCATCTCCACTCTTTCACTGCATGCAACTTTACTGAGAAACTATATCCATACTTCAGTCCTGATCTTAATGATGATGGTAAAAACTCTGCTCCCCTGATCATCTATCCTGTCAATCCCACACATTAGACCAACAATCCCCAACCTGTGGGCCAGTGACCACTGGTATCTATCCTGTCAATCCCACACATTAGACCAACGATCCCCAACCTGTGGGCCAGTGACCACTGGTATCTATCCTGTCAATCCCACACATTAGACCAACGATCCCCAACCTGTGGGCCAGTGACCACTGGTGTGCCGGGACGTGAGGATATTGCAAGTGGGTCCTCAAATAATTGGCAAAACGTTTTTATTGATAATAAGAAAATGTATAAATAGTTTTCATTGTGATAGGGATAAAGTTTCAATTAGCCCCCCCGGTCGGACACATAACTTCTCTACTTCCCAACAGCATATTTAATAAACAAAGGGTGATGATTATATATTTCCATTCTGTAGGGCTATGCTTTCTGTAGCTTGGAATGAGCAGGTTTAGTTGCTGTTTACATTGGGAATCCATTTACTACTGAATGTATTGATGTATGAACTAGTGTTAAACTCAAGTGATTACACCGATTGACCCCTGGAACCTCTTCAAGGACCCCACTTTGAGAAACATATTGGACTGCTATGATTCTGAATCTGATTTGAATCATTTATTATGTATAGGCTAGCTGTGTGTTAAAGATGGAAAATGTGATTCTTCATAAGAAATCAGCAGCAGAATTGTAATTATTGCCTGCATGTGTGCACGGAAATAAAATAAACTTTCAAGAATGACAGTCATTAGGGATTTTTCTGTGACTTGGACAGGCATCAGGCCATGGCTGAGGGAAGTAGGGGTGCTAGAGGGGCTGAAGCACCCCCCCCCCCCCCCCCCCCCAGGCATAGCACCCCCTTGAACAGGAGGGGGGAAAAGAAATAAAAGGAAATTTAAATATATATATATATCAATAATATAAATGTCACGTTATTATTTATATAAATAAAAAGTGGAGTGGTTGGAGGATAAAATAAATAGTATTCTTAAACTACACTAGTGTGACTTTTTTGGTTTGTTTTTAAGTGGTGCAACCACTTCTACTCGCAATGTCCATGTACCTGTTTGTGTACGTGTGTACATCAATGAGCACGAGTATGTTACTTATTTATACCAGTAGGGGGCGCCAGAAACAGAGAGAGGGGTAGTGCTGTGTCTCTAATGAGAGAGAGAGAGAGAGAGAGAGAGAGAGAGAGGGGGGGGGGGGGGGGGGGGGAGTTGCACCACTTGGTTCACACCTTAGAGTATATATACTCTAAGGTTCACACAGGTGTGCTTTTCTATTTATCATCGTCTCTGCTCTGCTGCTGACGCTATTTCCGGTTACCTTTACGCACGGGGCGCACGGTTTTGAATTTCTCCGTTCAGCCTGACTGTGTGTGTTGTTGTTGTCAACATTGTGTTCAGCAGGGGAGTGCTAACGTTGAGAAGGAGGAGGAGGAGGACAATAATAAAAATAACAACAACAACAACAACAGCAGCACCAGCAGCAGTGTTCAACCGGGGCCGAGCTCGAGTATGCACGCCCGGGCGGCCACGGCCCCTCTGCAGCCATGAGCCAGGCGACTACCGTTATTACCCTCACGTACATACCGGTAATGACATTCTGGACAAGTAACACACGTTGGATACAGTAAATGCCATGATGAGGGAATTAACCACCCCGGAGCGCAAGAGCACATTTGCTGTTTAAGGTAAAGCAATTACTATTTAACTACCGGTATATTATTTCTCACTATTGCAGTGAGAAATAATATAGTATTTACTAATTACTATGGCCGCCGTGCCAACTGAACTGCTGAATGCTGCTGCAATTTAATGTTAGATATTAGATTCAGACGGGGAGGGATCTATGAATGATGACGATACAACACCCCGGGTCGCCGAGCCCAAGTGCGCTGCGCTGTCAGCTCGTCTGTTGTATAATGGCCTGGGGCTGTATACTTTATATGTTTTGTTTTGATATCGGCGCCTTAATTGCCAATGTCATGTTTAGCCTATATGCCTTTTATGATGCATTTTGTCAAGTTATATGAACAAACTCCACAGTCACTGTTGAGAGGGAAGTAAACGCCACTTTTCCGTGTGAAAACGCGCGTGCACGATGCACATGCACGCGATTTTTTGTGCGCACCCCCTACTAAATGCTCAGTCCCTTGATGTTGCAATATCACAGCCGGGTTCAGATGGTTGATACAAGTGTTGCAAGTAGTGGGCAATTGTGATGTGCGTGCGTGAGAGAGAGGGGAACCATGCTGTGCACATCATCCAGGAGTCAGGACTGTAAAACATTCATTTGATCTGTGTCAGGATTTTGTTGACTCAAAGTTGACTCAAATGCAGGGAAACTCTTTCAGACTCCAACTCACACAAAGTGCACACATAGTTTTTTTTTTTTAATATTTAATATTTTTATATTCTCCAGTCCTCATAAAAACAGGATGGCAAAACTGCAGCAAACAAAGAAACAGACACAGTTGACACAAAGATGTGCGTGTGTGTATACGTAGGTACATAGGCTACACTGTATAATTTTACCTTTATATCTAACGAGCATAAAGTACATTTCTGAACGTGCCAAAGTATTCCACGAAAAACAACTGATTCGAAAACAACCTGTGTTAGGTCTTCTTTTATATTCCTGAACCGATTATATGACAAAGGTCGCAATCGTTCAGAAATAGTGTTTGTTCATAAGCTGGTCCAGCTGCCTCTTATCGACTCCATCATCATCATCATCATAAACTCGGGAGTACAATTGAGGGGCAAGCCCTCATTTTCAATGTAGCCGAAATACAAAGCATAAAATACAAAAAACAAACTCAACAACATACACTCTACAATACAGCAATATCAAAATATGAAATGTAAAACAGAAAGTGTCCAAAGCTAGAATAAATATAATAAATAGATGAGACTCAATTAAAACAGTTACATTGCTGAGTAAAAGTGCTAGAAATAATTTCCCTGAATTGACCTAGGGAAGGCAGTGATCTGATTTTTAAGGATTTTTGGCGTTTGTTCCAATCAAAAGGAGCACTGACAGAAAAAGCTGCTTTGCCATGTTCAGTTTTTGCAAAAGGAACCTTGAGGGTCAGGAAGTCACCCGAGCGGGTCTGATACGGACTTGGGTTCTGATCCAACATAGAACAAATGTAAGAGGGGACCATTCCTGAGTTGGCTTTGAAAATGAAAATTTTCAAAGCCATGTCCAAAGCCATGACTCCAATATGTCTTTTCACAGAACCTCTGGTGCGGTCAGTATTGTAAGAAAGCATGGCATACTGATACATACAGTAAGCTCATGGGTGTGCTTTCATACAGCACTGGTTCTCAACTCAGGGGCCTGGAGACCACCAGGGGTCCTGGAGTGGGTTACAGGGGGTTCCCAGCTAAATGATTATTGTGTAAGAACCAAATGGACCCTTACTGGTCCATAACTCAGAGAGTTAAATTAACACTGAAGAATTTATAGTGCAGAATGTGGTCCGTGGCCCTAATGCTGTGCTATTTTCATGTCAAAGACCCCAAAATTGATATGCATTTGACTGTGGACCGACCCCCACCGGCTATTTCCAAATAGCTGATCTACAACATGGGGTTAAGCTGTCGTGTGACCCCCTCGAACCCCCTCAAGGACCTCTGGGGTCTCTAGGACCACTGGCCTAGTGCATTACAAACTGGAGGTCCTTCAAAGTTGAGAATCTCTTCCATAGAGCATTTTTACAATGGCTTTGAACTCGGCACTGTCGTGTATTGGTTACTGAAGTCAGTAAGTCACATGACCAGGAAGCAGGTAACGACAGGTAACAGAAATGTATAGGAACACCAAAGGTGATGTAACAGTTCTCAGGATGTTATGATTGAGACCGGCAGGTCGACATCAAGAGCGATCACTACAATATAGAAACCAGAAAGACAATCTTGTGTATATGATTGAATTCAGTAAGGATATAAGAACACAACAGGCACAGACAATCACAGTGAAGGAGCAGGTAAGCAGAACAATTTGTTCTGTAAGTGAAAACGTAGAATTCCAGGTGGAAATAAATGCTTTCTCTGTTATTTACCTCACAAAATAATTGCAGGGAGTGCATGGGCTCCCATTAACCTCATGTCGGGCAAACTGTTTGGGGCAGTGATGAATGGCTGCCCTGATTCCACACCGCACAAAAATCCCATTGTGACTCTAAATCCATCGCAGCACTTAAAACACAAAGGAGTTGTGAGTTGTGATTGTGACAAAGCGTTCCAATTGATTGCAGGTGTGGAGGATTGCGGCAGACATCTTTGTGGGGCTCTCTATTTGACAAAGCAGGTGGGATAAGGGATGGATGCCTGCAGAATGGCAAGCAGGCTGCAAAGCAGAGCTCAGAGCTGTACAGTAAACTGTGTCCACACCGGGCTCTTCTCCAGGTGTGTGTACCGGACTACAGGCGCTGGCTGCAGCACACAATTCAATTCAATTCAAACTTTCAAAGGGCTTTATTGGCATGAGAAAACGTACGTTTACATTGCCAAAGCAAAGGAAATGGAACAATAAATCAAAACTGAATGTAGCCTATATACAATTGAAAGTCAGAATATCCAATATCAATTTCTATGTGCCGAGGTCACTCGATGCCGATATCGCAGGTGCACACAATGAGTAGTCTTTAATTTTCAAGGTGGTTGTGTTCCATTTGATATCCCTCCTCTATCACAGCAGCTCACGAATCTTGCTGCTGTGTTTGAACATTGTCCACATTCCCTAGCGGATGGTATGTCAGTTTTTTGTCATTTGTCACGTTTTCAAACTCTCCTTGAGTGATTCTAATCTGTGGGAAGTATGTGTGTCTCTCTCTCTCACACGCACACACACGCACACACGCGCGCGCACACACACACACACACACACACACACACACACACACACACACACACACACACACACACACACACACACACACAGAGGCCGTATAGAGGAACAAAACACTATACTGTGACCGATTTCAGTTATCTGAAAGCACACTGCGATACACTGTGAGCTAATACTATTTTCAGCATGAGGCACACAAGCGTGTGTGTGTGTGTGTGTGTGTGTGTGTGTGTGAGTGACACAGGTGGACAGATAAAAGGCCATAATTGAAACTGCCTCCCCCTGGCCAGCCGGGGCGCCTGATGGAGGGGAAAGGAAAAGATAAAGAAAACTTTATTGTCCATTAAATTGCCATAAAATGGAAATTCATCTTTGGCACACCGGCAGTCAGTTACAACAATAAAACATAAACAATAAAAAAAAAAAGCCATAATTGTTCGTTTCCATGGTAATAAATTGCACCATGCAATGATAGATGTCACATTAGAGTGAGGTTAGTCTTGCATAGCCAGACAACTATTCTCATCTCTGAATGCTACACAGAGTCTGGAACTACGCCTCATGAAAGCTGATTCTTTGTACTCTTTTTTTAAAATATATGTTTATTGGTAGTAGTTTTCAACAATGTAGTACAGTTTGAACATACCTTTTTTTTTTCTCTCCCTCACCCCATCCCTCCCCCCACAGTTATCGTCATCATTAAACAATATAAAAAATAACAACAATTGAGTACAGACATACAAAAACAACCATGTATATTTGACATATAATATGAACAGTAGGAAACAAAAATAATAATGTAAGCACAGATAACAAAAATAATATAAATAACAAAAAATAAAATAAAACAAAACAAATACAATTATGAGTTTGAGTTCAAAAGAGTTACAAGTTATGTTGGAAAATATTGTGTTGAATCGGAACGTTGTCAACTTGTCATACAGCACCCTCTATACAGATGTACTCTATTTCAAACACTGCACGCACCGCACACACACACACAGCAGCAGAACAACACAACACTACGTGACTGCGCATGATAAGGTGGGACGATCGATGACGATGCTACAGGGTCAGTCTAACACGAGCATTATTCATTAATCATTACCGTTGCGTTCCAATGCTAATTAAAAAGTCCACTCTGTGATTGTTGTACAACTTGTAGGTCAGTGGTTCTCACACTTTATGACCCATTAAGATGAGGCCGATTCTGCAACAATGTCGTCTAAATCCAAATAGTTTTCTGGAAAACGTATGTTGCTATAGTTGCAAATGAGGCATTATGTAGGATAATATGCAAAATAATCAAAAATATGAAAAAGGTACTACTAGGTACTAGGTAATCTACAGATTTGTCGTTTGAAAACTTCACATGTCCTGCCATTGGCAATTCAGTATATTGTCAGTGCATTGTCAGAACATTAGAATGTTAAGTCTATTCAGATTCTTCCCTGAATAGATAGAGTTCCTGTGCTGGACACTTCTTTTCAGTTGAAAAGCAGTAGAATTAACATTAGATTAATCATTGATCATCTGTATAGGTAGGTAAGGTACAGTACATATATAGAGGTAGGTATGGTAGGCAGGCAGGCAGGCATATTAATTGAATGATTTGTTTCTAAACACATTTTACTTACTTACTTAAATGCTCAAAACATACGTACAGATTCTGGGAACTAGAATACTACAAATTAAATCTGCACTGGTGTCCGCACACCAACAATAAAAAGACAACCTACAAGCTCACAACATCTTTACAAATTATGTACATGATCTCTGCAGATGGAAAAACAGTTCCTATCCAGAAACCTGAAATAAATAACTAACTAAAACCTTCAACGTGTGAATGGGTGAATCATGTAATGCACAGTGTAAAGTGCATGCCTTGGATGAAGGTGCTATATAAATGCACCATTTACCTTTTTTACCATTTACATAATGCATGGATAAGTGCCATCATACATTCGCAGTATCAATACTGCATGTATGCACATATAGGCCTATACATTCACCTTCCCGCTCATGGAGAGAGGGAGAGAGAGAGAGAGCGTGTGTGTATGTGTGTAGTGTGTAAGGTGGACAGACAGGACAGTAGGCCATCATTGGTTGTTTCAAAGGTGATACATTGCACCAATGATGGATGTCACATTAGATTGAGTATTCCCCAATAGAGCGCCGCAGTCCCTCCCCCTTTCAGAAAAACGAGTGGCCCAGGAAATGAAACCCCAATGCATTCTCCCATCGGCACTTCTTATATAATTTATTTAAAGACGGTTACGCCGCGGACAAAGCCAACTCGGATCGTGACAAATCATGACAATGAACACAATGTTTTGGGCCGATCAAATCATTAGAAAGAAGAAAAGAAAGTCAGGAGACAACACTATTTGTTTTGTTTTTCGTCTTATAAATTATCCTGCTAGATGATAATTGGGGCTTGTCTTGCTTGTCATTTCCATTCTAGCGATGCTACAATATATTTTAAAGCTATTTTAAATTATATTGTAGCATCTTCATTGCTGCTATAGCTATTAGGCTATGCATCGATTAACTTGATTTACAGGACTCATTTGCGCAAAGGCAAGTGTGTGCATGTTGTGTGTGCATGTTGTGTGTGTGTGTGGATGTGATGCATCACATCGTGATTGCTTCTGGTGACTCATATGTCCTTGTAATGAATGAGAATAATACATTCACGCTCCATCGCAAAGAAAAAGAAAGTGTGAGGTGGAGTGGCAAAGAATAAAGATTGCAATCTGGGAACCCGTTCACTGTCCTTCAGCCCTCCTGACATGTAACAGGATTGAGTTGCTGACAGATTTTGCTGCGGAGCTCTGAATCCGTCTTGAGAGATTAAAGAGACTAGTGTCACTGCAAATACACAAAGTCAATAAATGTGTCCACACACATGCTTCGATGCACACATGATTAATCAGCCATCATCCCCACACACACTCAGACAGAGGCTCCACCCAGACAGTCCATTACATCTCCCCTGTAGCACTGTGTGTAGGTCAGGGAATAGGGATAGTATACAGTGTCATAGTTTATACCACTGCATGGTAAGCAGCATAAATTAATAATTGATTTCGTAGCAGCTCTGCTGATAATATTAATGGAAGAGATAAAATATGTAATACTGTATGAGCTTGTACATCTGCTATTTTTGACAGCCCATACACCGGATTCCAAACATAAAAGTCCTATCTGGTTTATTGTGTGTGCATGTTGCCATTTAATCCTCTGGCGTCTGGCATTTTGTTTTATAAGGTAATTTTGGGTCATGTGTGAGATGTCAACCTGGAAGAACTCTGCATGATAGCAAGCTATGTATGAATGAATGTACTGGTCTTTAAAAGAACACAGACATTTTGAAGCGGCCTTCTTTAAAGCAGTGGTGTTCAACCCTTTTCATAGCTCTATTATTTATTCAGCATTTTTGTCACGAGGACACACATAATTGTTATTGTCAAAAACACTGAATGATTTTGCTCTTCACAATGAAGTAATTGTCTCCATGTAGCTCAGTCAGTAGAGCTCTAGCCCTTGGACCACAAGGTCGTGTGTTCAAATCTGGGTACTGACAAATCAAAACGAAACACCGACGAATCAAGGGCGTGCGAGTGCACATGATTATATAGGCTTATAGGTTACCTTGTTTCTTTTAATAAAATAAAAAAATTAAACGGCTGTTCCAGACCGGCCTGGACTGGACCGGCCGTTCGGGAGTTGTCCCGAATTTCCCAATGGCCAGCACGTCTCTTGGGAGTGAGTCTGTAGTTCTGATTGAAATGGGAAGTGAATTCCATTCAGAAGGGAGAAGAGTTTGGGACGTGTGGAGCGTTGTCCCTGCCTTTTTAGTGAAGGTACTTGCAGCTTCACTGCGTTGGCTGATCTGAGTGCGCGAGAGGGTTTGTAGAGTTCGACTTTGATCATACTTGCAAGATATGGGGGAGCCATACCTTTGGTTGCTTTGAATGCCAGCATCAGAGTTTTGTATTCTGTGCAGGCAGCGACCGGGAGCCAATGCAGGGAGCGGAGAAGGGGGGAGACGTGTGAGACTTTAGGCTGGTTGAAGACGAAGCAAGCTCAGCTGCGGCATTTTGGATCAGTTGGAGGGGCTTAAGTGCACATGCTGGTAGGCCAGTGAGGAAAGAGTGGGAGGCGGACTTTTTTCCGACACCCACATAGCCGACGGGGCAATGGTTCGTTGTCCGAAATAGCGGCTTTTTACACCAACGGTCCGACATCACATTAGCAAGACAAAAACTCCCGCAATAGTCCGAAAACCAACTTTAGACGAGGCAATAGTCCAACAACGGCGACAAGGGAGACCGAGTAGCACGCAACGGCAACTCACCCCTCGTATGCTTTAGTGTGAGAGGGAGAGATAAACCCCGCAGCGCTCTCCATATGCAGATATGCTGTGAGTGAGTGTGCGCGTGTGCGTGCGGCGCACACGTGTGTGTGTGCGTGTGTGTGTGTGTGTGTGTGGGTATGTCAAACCTATGTGACTCCCATTGGAAATGCATTGCGAGCTTGCATCAGTAAAGAAGTCTCATGCATCAGCTATACATCAATCGGTTGTGCACGTGTGAGTCAGGCCTTAAGTTGAATGATGGAATGGAATGCATTGTTGTGACCCCCTGTAAGAAGTGTGACTTGATGATAATGGCCTTCAATGATCTGTCCTATAGATTTCAAGTTTCAACGTTAGTATTCAACTTGTAGGCTCTGATTAAATTCTCTATTTTGTTTTTACAATCGGGGATATTATATGAACAGACTCACACTGTCGCACATAACGGAAAGATGATTTTGACAGCTGCCCACTTCCAAGGCTACACCTGATTAAAGGAACCAACTATTATAGACCTCCAATTGCTTAGCGAAAACATCTGCAGAAATCTTTCATGCCCCATGTTTATTTTACATTGCTGGTGGGTGCTCAATTATAACTGCTGATTCACATCCACAGACTAGTGCAAAACAGAAAAGCGTCAGTACTTTTTCTAGTTGAGTGCTATTTGTTGATTGCCCATTTCTATATGAGTACAATTTTGCCACCCTTGGGGAGACTCATCCTAGTTATGTTGCAGCACAATATGGGAAGAAGGAAATTGCGGGATTTGACAGACTCCACTTCATGTTTCAGTGGATGGGTTATTATTATTATGTGTTGTTAACTTGTTTTGTATTATTTTGATTAGTGATGCTGAAATCAAACTGCACACGCGCGCGTGCGTGAGTCCATGGTGGGACTGGGAAATAAATAATGCGCAGAAGAACTTGGCAGGCGACTGCGTGTGTGTGTGTGTGTGTGTGTGTGTGTGTGTGTGTGTTGCGCCAGCCATTTCAGCTGTGTTTTTAAACCCAGTGTTGTGGCCGTCACATGTAACGGATGGCTACACATCGTAGACACACGCACACGCTGGGTAAATAGTATGTGTACTGCACGCACGCACACACACACACACAGTCACTCGCTGACTTATCGCGATGCGATACAAACCCCCCCCCCCAACACACACACACACTCACTCACTCTCTCACTTGTCAGTTAAAGTCCTCCCACATTGCGATACAGAAGTCCTCCACACAGTGTACTGTGAACCCATGTGTCTGCAGTGACACTGCGTTGTAAGCAGCTGTTGTGTTGCAGCGCGTTGTTGCAACTTGCAGCACGCGCACGCGTTCGTCTTGTTCTTCTTCTAATGGGTGTGTGTGTAGTGTGTAACTTCCGGTGGGCTTTTCGGAACTGCGCAATGTAACATGGAAACTCGTGGGTCACGTGGTGTGGTTGGAGCCAATGGAAGAGGGCATGTTATTGTTACCAGGTCCGCGTATTGTAATGTGTGTAAGTAGGCTGTAGGAAGTCAGAGTTTGCAGGTCCGCGAGTTGTAAGCGTAGTGTGTGTAAGTAGCGTGTTGAATGGCATTTTTTCTGGGCTTGTTTTCATAGACCTGGCGACAGTGTTCCGTGTCAGTGTGTGCGAGTGTGTGCGTGCGGGGGTGTGGATGCTTGAGGCGATAGTGTTTGTAGTAAAGAAATGCATTGCCGGCGTGCGTGTGGAAGGGAGGCGACTTTGGTGGCAGTGCAATGACCATTGTTTCGCGGGTGGTGTTGAGGCTCGGCGTTCGGCGCGACATGAGGAGATAGCGGCGGAACGACGCAGAGGGTAAGTCTGTGACATCACTGCCGTGTGAGTGTAGTGTGTAGGACGGCGTTGCAGTAGTGAGTAGGGCGGCCTCGGCATGACGTAGCTGTTGACTTTGGGTCCCTTGTCCGTGTGTTGCGTGTGTTGGGCACAACATTTGGGCACAACAGTAGATAACACGTAGTAAGTAGGCTATGATTCAAGAACACTTATTAACAATAGGCCTACCTCTAGATCCGGTGCGTTTGTTTATTGATTGATCTTAACACTTTATTCAATCAAGAACACTTTAACAAGATACAATACAATGTAGATCGGGTGGTTTTTTAACTGTTAAATCTGTTCATTGAAAATAGCTGATCTGCAATGGGATAAAGTAGACCTTTTAAGCAGTTACCATTACTTTTAAGAGTGTGCACCCTAGCTGTGCTTAAGCAAGGTCACTGTTTGGTTGCGCTTGGGTGTTACACTCTAAAAATAGCAGATCTACAATCTCACAACATGTCAGGTTGAGATTTTACATTTTAGTCATCAAAATAAACTGTAGATTCAGTCGACTAAAACTAGACAAAAAACGTTTTTGGTCAAAAGACTATGACTAAAATTAATCAAAATGTGCTATCAAAATCAACACTGCCAAGCAACGACGTCATCTATTATATCTCCTTGCACTGCACTATAGAAGAGCAGACAGATGGAGGCTCAGGTGCACTGTGGGCCTAATGAGACAATGAGCTGCGTGGGAATGAGGTGATAACAAGTGGGCGTGACGGGATGTGCAATGAAAGTTAGTGACCATGAAAAACCTAATGATAAGCTCAATGAGGCTTGACTGCAGGGAGATCAGGATAAGGAACCATGCCAGTATACCTTCTGTTTGACTGACGGACGGAAGATTATTTCCCCATTACCCTTAATTACGCGAATGGATAATGGAGAGTGTAATGAAGGCTGGACAGCGACGCAACAGGTTTCTTCCCCCCCCCCCCACCTTTTTCGTGGCACTAGAGCATGAAGATTGGCAGTCGAGTGTAAATCTAATGACGTTTGACAATCAGAGCACGATGCTGTAGCAGTTCTTTACAATGTGCAGACAGACACCGGTGGGTCTTCCTGTCATTATGTAGCTGTCAAGACGTTAATCTCAATGTTCACCTTTATTTAAACGGTGTCAGGACGTTTTCCTAGAACAGCCCGTCGGACTGCAGCAAGAAGAACTGTCGTCTGATGTACTAAAGACATGCCATAATATCATGTCCCAGATGACAAATGACAGACAAGCTCCCAAGGGTGTCACTCAGTAAAGCTACACAGTACATATTTCAGCTACAACGGTTCCTTGGCATTCAAAGAGGTAACCACATGCCCTGCCTCATCATGCGTTGAATCACGGAAATAGCCAAACTACAAGCTCACAATGTGTCACCATGCGACACATTGTGAACTTGTAGATCGGCTATTTTGCCGAATGCTATAGCCCTGTCTATAAGAAGATAGTGTTCAATGTTTGTGTTGTCTGAACAGTAACACAAAACATTAAATGCCATTGACAATGAATGGAGAATTTACGTCATATGTGTTTGAGCAAATCGGCGTTTGTATGTGGGTGGGAACCCTTGGCCAATAAGGGACCACCATTCTGGATGATGATGTACGATGATGTATGATGATTAGACTAGAGAGCCCCTCACTTGCCTATAATGACAAGCCAAAAGAATACTGGACACTGCATTGAAAGTGGTTTAAGCTACACACAAAATGGTATTCATGCCTGTGTTCCCTTAGCCATATTGTTCACTCAGTCTGGGGTTTGGTTGGGGATAGTGTTACAGTGTAGTTTTGAGGGAACATAGGTACACAAGCTACACACTTGGGACAATCAGTTTGAAGCTCAAAGAAGACAAACTAGTTACATTTTGTTTTGATACTAAAGAGATGTTACTGTTATATAGGTATAGGTACTGTAATAAATTAATAATACAGTATATAAGCCTTTAACTATAGACTTTGGTTGTTTTACATGCATGCAGTGATCTAGCTCGGGGCCCCCAGCCATCTCACATCAATAATATATAAATCAATAGTCACCACAATATACTGAACGGTACGTTATTATACTATACTGCACTATACTGTGTAGCACACATTGTAGTTTAAAGCACATTCGGTATGTCCTATAATATTGCGTTACCTTTCATGTGATGAAGAAAAGGAAAATAGTCAATGGTCGTGGTACGTGATAAAGAAAAACTTTCCTGTATCTGAAAACAATAGAAATACATTTATTTTAATATCATCCATAAATACGATTATTTGTTGTTGTATGTGCTGGTCTGACATACCCTGTAAATACTATGCTATCACATCTTGCTGGGGTGAGACACTGACTTAATACATTGACAGGGGGATGATGGACGATGGTCTGCAGGTCTGGCATGAGTGCGTGCAACTTCACATGAGACTTCATGTGACCAGCAACCGTTCACATGCCTGTGACATCACAGTCATCAGTGTCATCTCTTATCTATATGATTAATTATTTTGTCCTGTCTAAATTTCTCCCAATAAACAAAACTAATATATAAATATAGATCACAATTTGTCACGTGAGCTGGTAGATAGTTCTTTTTGCTATTTTACTAAGGGCTCAAGAGGTTGAGAAAATGTTCTCCATCAGTTTTGTTCTACAAAATGAAACCCCTAATGAAGTGGCAAGGAGGTGAACGGAAGATAAATTCTTCATGCAGTTGTTGCATTTCCTTTTAGTATAATAACAAACAACAAAGCCCGTTTTCTGTGCTGGAAGAAATTAAATTAAAGCTTTTTAACTTCAGACATATGGGCAGAATAGAATTAAGTAAATATGTAATGCAACATAACACATACAAAAAAAATAAAAAGTAAGTATAATCGAATTCCAACCAGGAGAGAACAACAGAAGGCCCAGAGTTTATTAGGGTTTCAGGGTCATGCTAGAGTACATGCACTACATTACATGAATGATTAAGTGTTGATAGAAGATGGCAGGAGCGGTAATTGCTTTTCTGTGTAGCAGCAGCCCAGATGCTTCTCAGAGCACATTTGCAGCAAAAATCAGTTTTATGACAAAGCCTACAGTTGGATTGAGAATGATGAGGACATTTATTGTTTCCTTATGCAAGTTTGTGGGCTTTATGACAGAGCAAATGCCAGAGGGAAAGGGTCTGAATGTCCCCACAGAGAGAGAGAGAGAGAGAGAGAGAGAGAGAGAGCAGGACGGACGGAGAGTGAGAGCATGGTGGCACTGGCTCTCCTTGATATTATTTTAATTACTTATTTTCATTACAAATTGAACTGTCCCTAATGCATACTACTAACTTACTAATACCCAAAAGAAAATGACATGCACAAAGGCAACAGGTGGCACATGATGGTAAATATAAATGCTTCCTCCTGGTTTGTTGCTTCCAGCTGCACTGAGGAGGCCAGCAGGATGATTAAACATGGCACTGCATGGTCCTAATGACCATAGACATAGAAAGGTAGACTCCTACAAAGATCCAGACCTGATGGGGGACCTGCCCTCCCCAACTTTAAGTACTATTACTGGGCTGCTAATATATCTAAGTTGGTCAGTTGGGTTCACAATCCTGATTTGGACTGGTGCCAAAATGAAGCCAGTTCATGCTTGGTCACATCTCTATTGGCGCTTATTACATCCAACCTTCCCATTTCCCAGAACCGCTATACCTCCAACCCTATTGTTAGGAACACCTTGAAAATATGGTCCCAATTCAGATCCTCATTCAACCTCAGAGAACTTTCTCCCAATAGCCCGATACGTAATAACCACCTGTTCACCCCCGCAATGTCAGACCCCAGTAAGACACCTTACTCTCTGTGGTCTAGATCAGGACTCGTTAGACTGGAGGATCTTTATGTCAACGGTATTTTTGCTAACTTCAGGGAACTGTCATCCAAATTCAATCTACCTAACTCTCATTTGTTCAGATACTTCCAGATCCGTCACTTAGCCCAGTCACACAATCCTTCTTTTCCTAACATCTCCCCTAAATCTGGAACTGAATCCATCTTAGATGCCCCGTTGTAAAAGGCCTTTTGTCTTATATTTATAACATTATTTCTAATTTAAGGACCACCTCTCTCAATACAACCAAATCAGGCTGGGAAGGGGAACTACGTAGGTGAAATCATAACGGATGAGACGTGGAGTAATCCTCACTCTACTAGCTAGAATGTATACCAGTGTTGACGACAAGTGTGATAGATGCCACATATCCCCAGCACACATGTTTTGGTCATGCTCTCAATTAATACAATACTGGACTGCTATATTTCGATCCTTATCAGAAATGTTTAGTTTATCCTTACTCCCCTGTCCTGAAGTGGCAATCTTTGGTGTACTAAAATGATTAAGTGTAACAAAAAGGTTCATAACTGTATAGCCTTTCTATCATTACTCGCTCGAAGGAGAATCCTCCTAGACTGGACATCTTCACTCCCCCCTAAATCAGACCATCCTCCTGGGGTCCGACAATAACCTATCTCGAGAATCTGTCAAGTCTTCTGAACACCCCATAGGCCAATAGTTATAAACCATGGTGTTCCCCTCCTACTCCAACACACCAACCTCATTCCCCCCTTAAACCTCTCACTCCTTTCCTTTCTTCTCCTACTTTCTACTTCCAAAACAAACAGCAGTACCCCTTATCTCTTTCTGCCACTCTCTCCTACAACACCATGGAGTCCTTATCTCACCATTCACTTTCGTCTACCTTTCTGTCTTTTCTACTTCTCATATCTCTCTTCTCTTCTCTTATGCTCATGAAATCCTTACTGGCTATTACTACTATTTATTTTATTTAAAAAAAAACCTATACGTGAAAGAAGAAGGTGTCAAAGTTCCAAGTGGGAGGGTGGGGGGTTGCTTTCGTCTTGTCTTTCGTTTTGTTTAGTTTAGTTTAGTTTTAGTTTTAGTTTTGTTTCAGTTTCAGTTTTGACCACTCAAATCAACTCAAAAACAATTATGTAGTAGCAGAACCGTCCTGTTTCCTGTCTGTTCTCTGTCTATGTATTTGTATGTACAAAAATAGAAAAAGAAGCATAACATATGTACTGCATTTTTTCCTGTACATACCCCTCTTCTATGCTTAATAAAAACTTTAAAACTGAAAGGTAGACTCCTACAGTAGCTGGCTCTGGGGCACGTGTATCTCAAGAGTAGTCAACATGGAGGCAAGCTTTTGCTGTGTGCGTCCAAGGAACGTAATGGTGCGTCACAAAAGGGAACTTTCGGTAGGCCAATAAGAGCAAAAGTGTTGTGTGGATTTGTGTGTGTGTTTGTTTGTTTGTAATTGTGAGGTAAGCCTCCTAGGGTTTCTAACTGTATAGGATCAACTGTACAACATTTTTTGAGGGGCGCTAGATTTGTGTCCAACACAAACATTAAATGCCATTGACAATGAATGGAGAATTGACGTCATATATAGACAAATAAATTGGCTATTTCCATCCTACACAAAGAGTAAAATCTCATTGACAATGAATAGAGAACCTCACTTCACACGGGTGTGATTTCTTTCTTTTCATCTCATTCTTAAGTATAATTGCAGTATGAATGATGCAGTATAATTATGAATACCATCCCTCGTTGTGTAGAAATGTGGACATGCAACATTTTGGGGGATAAGAACAAATAGCAAACAGAGACAGGGGGAAAAAAAACAGTTCACCTTCAGAAATGGTCAAATCACCCATTTGCAGTTCGCCTCAGGCTGCCAGTCCACCTGTGTTGAAATAGAAACACTCCACTACTAGCTCCGTCATACCCCACCATACCGAAAGGACAAAATAATGCTCATTAGTGACAGATGGATAGACCTAAACCACACAAACACCACTGTAGCATCCATATTCAGGGCAAAAACTGAAAAATATTGGTTTAAATCGGCTGTCTCCCTATTTAATGTAGGCCTACATCATACAGTATAATGTACAAAGTACTGTATATAGGGTTTAAGATGTTTTGGGGGATCATAGACGGATAGGCTGACGCTGACCGACAAGCATCATTTACATGGAATGATGCAGGAGTTGCATGAGCCATGCAGTTCATCTGGTACAACACTTGAAACAGCCAGATATTTGCTGCAGGCCACGTTAACTGTCGGCCCGGATGAGGTGAACGTTTGGGGGTCGTTTACTGTAAAACCACATATTATTTGCTTTCATAATAATGTGTACAATTGGTTTCACTGTGAGATCAATGCATTTGAAAGCTTCTCCACCAGACTGCCATTTGCCAACTAAAGAGCCAGTAATCTGAGGGATAGATTATTAGATCAGTCAGAGTGACTTTTATTCTCCTCATAAACATTGTTTATAGTCTCTTCATCATTAAGATGCTGACAAAAGCGTTTAGGTTTAAATGTGTTCGTCTCGCACTATACTGTTCACTATCATGCATTTGAATAAATAGACAAATAGTCTAAAACATTATAGGTTTGAGAGTACAAGTATCTGTGCTTTGATTAAACTACAAAACACTTTAACACAAAAGTTTAGTTTTTTTATCGCTATAATTATGAAAATGTATGTCAGCCTGATCTTGACTTATGGACATATAAACTTGCATAAATCATAATGATTGGATTGTATTTGGGGTTTTAATAGGAGTCTAGTCAATGTACCATGACAAATATTACTTCCAAAACTCAGTATAAGCAATAAAACCAATAAATAAAACGGTATAAAACTAACTTCTCAGCAGAAATACAGACATACAGAAAACGCAATAAAGAAAACATTCTTCCTCCACACTGGGAGAAAAACAGCATCTGAAAGTTTGATGGGGCATTTTTTACACATGAGTGCAGTTAGAACTTTTCCATTGCATCTTATGAGAGGCAGGGTTCTTCTGCTGCCAGCCTGCGCACGCATGCTGTTTCTTATCAGTGTGACGTCGTCTGTTAAGGCGTCTATTACAGAGAGAGAGAGAGAGGGAGAGGTGTCTGCTAGATGCTAATTCCACTCAGTTCACACGGGTGTGATTTTTTTATATTATACTGAATATTATATTATATTTTATATATATATATATATATATATATATATATATATATATATATACACCGGTATATATATATATATACAGTATATACATACACACACGTCAAAGTCATCCTTGGCAGTAATGAGTAAAACAGGTGTTTGGTTTGTTGTTTCTATAGTTTTGGTGTTGAGTGGGATCCTACAGTACTACACTGTCTCTCTGCATTCTATGTCTGATTATCTTGCATATTATAATTCACTCTAGAATAAGAGTCTCTGCTGTAGGCCTAATGGTGCATTTATATAGCGCTTTTATCCAAAGTGCTTGACATAGATTGTTCATTATATTCACACACACATTCATGGATGGCAGAGGAAACCATGCAATATCTACACAATATACACTACTATAGCATTAGACCAGCAGAATGAGCAGATACAGTATGTACAGTACATGAGGTTAAACATATCCACTCCACAAATTAAGATGCAAAAAAAAGGTAAATCAAATCCGTGACACTAACACACCATATGAGCTTTTTGATTCCATCAGTAACAGTTTACTGTTCTCTCTCTCCTCTCCTTTTTTTTGATCTGAGTAAAATGCGGTTCTTTGATACGCATTAGGATTCGAATGAGCCTTCACACAGACTGAGACAGACTGACCTTAAACGGACAGACACAGACATTATAGGCTATGGCCCTCATTTATCAATCGAGTGTAAAATCTGCCACAGATTCGAGTGCAGGTTTCGTAGTACACCCACGTCGCCACGGCATTTATAAAGTGATCGCAAACAGCTGATCCTTCCTTAATTTAGTTCTGACGTTAATAAATGTGACGGCTGAAATCTATCTGGCACGCCCTATGAAATCAAGCCTCGCCCTCGTTTTTGCGACCTGAAAACGGCAATACGTTTCCTGAAACCATGGTAACATGAAAAAATAGGTTTCTCCCGTGCCTTGCTGCGCCTCACCCCCCTCTCTCATACACACGCACAGACGCACAGCACGCACACGCAACTTGCAAGCTGCCCAACTAACTGGTGTGTGGTTAAATAAATAAAAACACCTGCATGAATTAAATAAAGTTGTAGGCCTACCCTGTCTGTTTCTCCTCTCGCTTCCCTTATTGCTGCCCGCCTCACGGTCCTCACCCCCCGCACGCCACGCACGCACATATCGCAATTTGCAAGCAACTTTCACTGTGTGTTGTTAGTTGTATATTAAATTATTAAAGTATTTTTAATTTAATATACAACAAGATATATTAGTGAACGAAAACCTGAACCTGAACCATAATTAAATAACAAATAGGCACACACACGAACGGTGACACGCTGCTGTTTTGCAGGTGCTCCTCCTGTCCTGTCTGTCTGTCTCTCTCTATCACTGTGGTCCGTCCGTGACCAACTGCATGCACGTTCGACAGTCTATTTAGATTGCCTCGCAGTGGCTGCAGTGGCTGCAGGACTGTCAACTGTCAATTATATTAATGTGCAGCCAAAATATATGGTACTGGTGGTGGTGGGCTGACTGGCTGGGTTAGCCTATACCTATCGCCGATGCGGTTCCCATGCACTTGCGCTGGGCTGGCACGGCACATTTGACATTCCAGTGACACGTCAGGTTTATTAAACGAGGAGGAGATTGCATATACCGTAACTCCAGAAAGACAAGTGCTGTTGGCCTGCTGTAGATTACAGTAAAGGTTTTTCTCTTTTTTGATATATATATATATATATATATATATATATATATATAAAAAATAAGAGTGAAGACAGCCTATACTGTCAGCTGTCCAGCAGTCCAAATATTATTCAATAAAATTTCAGAGGCGAAGTGATGTCGGCAAGGTAAATGTAGGCCTATATGAAAACACTACTGCCCCATTGTGCACCATTGCGTGGCACATCTGCACGGAATATCTATGTTCACAGTGAAAGGGGGTGTTGAGAAGAAACACACGCATACTCACTATGCATATTTCCTTTGGGAAACCCAGGCAATGTCTGCATAAAAACGAAACTTGGATGGCATCTTTTGCAATATAGGTTCGTTTTGTGCCAAAGGAGAAATGACCAATGCCAATGACCTCCAAATACCCATTGCCTCTGGTCACAGCACCATATATATATATATATATATATATATATATATATATATATATAAAAGTAAATGAATACAAAATTGTGAAAATAGCTGTTCTAGCTGGCTCACAGCATGTCAGTGTGTATTTCTTTTTAAAATATCACTGTGGAGGATTTGCCTCTGCCGTGGTGGACAGGTACTTACTTACCTCTGTGCCACCTGAGTGACCCTGGAACAGATTTATGTTTGGAGTGTGTTTCCATCTGGTAGTTTGTGTAATCTGTATACCCCTCCGCCCTCCAGTCTGTCCATCTTGTTACCCAGTGCTCATGTCATCGTTGTTGTTGTTTCTGCCCACTCCAGTTGTATCGTATCTTTTTAGTGTCTATTTTCTTCACAGTACATTTGAGATTTTCTCTCTGCCTTTACCTTTCCTAACTAGCAGTGGGTGATATTCTTACGGCCGGCCCAGGCTGAGCTGTGCTGTGCCAACTGCTGCTGAAAATGTTATAAGATCTATACAGTATAATAATAATATTAATAATATTAATAATAATAAAAATAAAACTTTATTATTTAACTTTAAAAGTGTATACAGAGCCTGTCGAAGGTACATACAGTGGGAGTTTGTTCCACTCCGTCGGCCCGTAGAAGCAGAAAGCTGCTTCACCGTGTTTTTTAGTTGCCATTTTTTTAGGCACAGCGAGCAGGCCAGCAGTGGAAGACCTGAGGGGGCGGTTTGGGGCATATTTAGGAAGGTGCGAGACCATTGAGAGCTTTAAAATCAATCCTAAAAACAACCGGAAGCCAATGCAGTGAAGCTAAAACTAACTGGAATAATATGTTCTCTTATCTTAGTTTTAGTTAAAACTCTGACTGCTGCATTTTGGACAAGTTGTAATCTGTCAGTTGTTTTCTTTGGCAGTCCAGAAAAAGTGCATTGCCGTAATCAAGCAAAAAACAAAGGCATATGCAAAAGCATTTTTGCATCGTCCAATGACAGATAGGCTCTGATTCGTGCAATATCTTTAAGGTGAAAAAGGCAATCTTGGTAACATGATTAATTCAATTCAGACTCAATAATGCCTTATGACCCCCAAGTTATTTACTGTACTTTCTACAGTCAGGTTGCCAAGTCTGTTTATTATTGATGCCTATTTTTCATTGTATTCTATTGTGTTCGGGGTCGGTCGCGCACACAATAGTCGGTGAAAAACTTTAATCAGTATAACTCATGCCTCGGTCTCTGCACTTGGGTCCACCTTACTTAACAAATGCAGTTCATATGCCTGGAACTGGTTGCATTTATCAGTGTACAACCTAGTTTAAAAGCCCAGTCCATAGTCCCCAAATAATCTACGTGGACATATCGGCGTCCGCCCGGACACGAGCAGACACAGTCTTTGTGCATCTGTGTGTCCCTGCGGCTGTCTGTGTAAAATGAGCTTGTATGCTCTACTCCAGTACACTTGACTAAGAAAGTAAAATGGCTGTGGACAGTCCACTGATAAAGTCACATCTTTCATTAGACCTCAACTTGTGTCCCATCTGTTGTGACAAAAAAGACAGGACTTTTTTTTTAATGAATGTTTAGTCTGCCAGAGCAGCTGTGGTTTGACTCATCGTAATTATGTTTTTAGTTTTTGCCTGGAAATGGTTTTCATTTTGGCTCATCCTTTGTTTCTGTTCAGAGTGCAGGTGCTACTGCAGATCCGCTGTGCACACATGTTTAAACACTTGGGCTGTGTAGGTGTAGGATGCTTCCCCTTTGGGCTGTTTTTTGTTTCTGTTTTTTTGCTGTGGGAACACGTACAGCTCGTGTTTTCAGACGACTATCTCGGGGGCACACATCCTTGTCTTTGTGTGGCTTTGTCTGTCGCTTTATGAATACATGGAGTTCAGTGCATTGTAAACCAAACTGCATGAAGACCACAGAGGACGTGTTATAATAATTGGGAGGAGATAGATGCTGGAGTAACTTATGCCCTGAATGCTTGTCTGGTGATGAACACATTACTCATTGTGCCTGTAATTATGGTTTCCATGTCAGGGTTATCTGAGGAGCCTATGGTAGACTTTGTAAAAAGCTGAAAATGCTTCGCTGTGTAGCCTAGGATAAACAAAATAAAGAGTACATTAAACATGGAAGTTTGAAGGTTTTGTTTGGGAAAGGTGTGAGTAGCCAGCTGTGTTTGTGTCTGTGATATGAGCAGCAGAGAGAGCTTTTACTTATGCAGTTCTAGCAGGATAAAGTTTGTCAGGAGGACAGGGAAAAGGCAGAGTTGGAGAAACTTGACCTGATGTACAGTATAGCATACATAGAAGGAGAGGAAACCTTGAGTTGGAAAAGTAAGATGAGTTAGACAAAGTTCAGCAGGTGTAGAAGAAATGCAGGTTGAGCTTTAAAAAAAAAGAATAGGAGACACTCAGGTTGAAAGTTATGTGGTGACAGAACGTTTTCTCCATGGTTGGATTGTACGTCATGGCTTATTTATAGTGCTGCTGCAGTTTAACAACTTAACCCTCTATACTTCATACTTAGTTGACTGGGGAAGGCTCTGTACTTGGTGCAGGTTATGGTTGTCCCAGGTGACAATTTTGGAACTGGCTATTTCTACCAAAAATAGCCAGTTAACTTTAGTGTTGGTCCCCATAACTCACAGAGGGGTGTACTGCATTCCACGTACGTGTTTGGCTATTCCAGCTCCTGGCTCCATGCACGTCCTTGCTGTTGTCACAGCTATTAGATCGATCCTCAGTTTGATGTGTCCATCCATTTGACCTCCCAGCTCCACAGAGAGCTGTTTGTTTCATCTGTGGTCCACCCTGCAGACCTCCCTGGTGGGTGTTGAATCGATGGCTGTGAGCCCCCCGCTTCACCCCTTATTTCATCCCCATCATCGGCACAAGTCAGCCAGGCGGCTCCATCAGCACTTTTCACTCTCCTGCCTCCCCAGATCTGAGATCGGAGTGTACACAGTGGAACATTTATTTTACACACATCATGCTAGTTTGACATAATTAAAACTGGAACTCACAGGTCAATAATGCAATACATCAGCAGAACAGAGAGCCAGACCCAGGGGGCATTCTACAACAAAGGACTACACACAACACAACTGGTTGAATGAATGGTTGAATGACACACTGTTTATTGCAATTGTGGTGATAAAATTACGGACTGGAATACACATCCATTATGTTGTTTTGTCAAATGCCAAGTTGTTTTAACAGGAGTTATTTAATGTTTGTTTGGAGTATCGGTTCAGGAGTTTAAATGGCTGGTGGTCACGGAAAGAAGGGCCAGCTGCTTCAGACTGGCTTATAAGGAGCTGGGTAATTGGACTGCACCATGTCCTCTTTGCATTGGGGTTTGGCAGGGATTTATGTTTGAAGAAATGCATTTAGATATTTTAGTTTAATTATGTGTCTTTTGTTTATGATTTAGTGACGTGTTGTAGTGGATTATGTTGTAGTGATTTGTAGTACTGGTATGTTTAAATGTTATTTGTCTTCCCTGTGGTTTGATCACCCACTATATATGTTCCCCTCATGTCTCATTTTGGTTAGTTCAGTCTTGATGTAAGTTCAGTTCCTCATTGTTTTTAGGCCTAGAATTAATGTTTGTTATTTGTCATGTGGAAAATAAAAGACAAAAAATACCTTTTCAAGAAAACCACGCAAGAATCCTGGTGTCTCTCATTGCCGACCAACTCTGGTCCCTGACAGACCCCCACACAGAGTTCCACCACTGACTTCACACGGGTGTGATTTTTCACTAAAATGAAACCTACACATCAGTCACACACACAGCACCCACAGAACACAGAGCACCCACAACTCCCCACAAAGCCCCCTAAAGACATACAGCTTCGGGGCACGGTGGCACAGTTGGTAGTGCTGTCGCCTGTCACAGCTAGAAGGTCCTGGGTTCGATTCCCGCTCGGGACGCTGTGGGTGCTGGCGGCGTGTTTCCTCCTCCGTGTCATCAGTGCCCATACACGAAGGCGGGGTTGGCGAAAGGGCCTTTCTGTGTGGAGTTTGCATGTTCTCTCCGTGTCCCCTATGGTAGGTACCCTCACAAAAAACATGCAGTAATCCTGGTCACTAAATTGCCTCCCCCTGGCCAGATGGAGGGGAAAGGAACTGGTTGGAATAACGTGTTCCTTCCATGCGCTACGTCCAACCAGGGAAACACTCTGTCAGGTGTAAAGGAGCAACTTGGACACTCAGGCATGAAGGAAGCATGAGTTCAAGTCCGTTGCTCTCCCCTTGTTGCTCTCCCCCAGGGACTAGGTTGGTGGAGGGTGTGTAGAGCCCAGGATCACATTAGATGATTGACACAGGGGTGAAAAATGGGTTACAAAATTGTGGGATAAAAAATATAGTTTAAAAAAAGAGACCTACAGCTTCATTTCTCCATACCATTACATTATTCAGCAGCTCTGTGCAGGAAATGAAGGACAGAGATGATGGATGTTAATGGTAACATTAACATCCATGTCCTTCATCATGTTACCATGAAGGTTGTGAGCGCCACTCTGTCAAAAACAATTCAATTGATAATCACAATTACTGATTGACTATTAATCGTCAACTTACATTTTGTATCGTGACAGCCCTATATAGTCTGAGTCAGTGTTGGAAAGTTAATGTTCTTCTTCCATCAGAACTGTTGAATATGTTACATTCCTTGTGCCCTGCAGGTTCTATAATGCATCTTGTCATTTCTAAGTAACAGCATTACGGACTCCCAGACCATAATGACCAAAGTGACCTTTTCATTGTGAACGAGTTTTAGAGGCTTTATAGAGCAGTGCGGTCAAATGTCGCCCATCAATACTGTACATTTGTGACGCCTTTGAACGTGATAATGGTTCTGACATTTTCTCCAACCTAGCTTTTCATGTTCAATTCTGTTTGCTGCGCTGTTTCATCTTTCAGTAATGCTCTTCTTTTGCAGCTCATTCTTGGTCAGAAATGGTAGAACAGAGAATGTTATAAGGCTATAAGCCATGTTCTGAACGCCCAGAGTCACTATCAGGAACCCTCTTTGAAGTCACATGCTGTAGCACTGCATGGAGAGGCTCTTTATTAAATCCTTCACAACAGCAGTTGTAATACAGGATCAGTAATGACCATTTTGATGTTTCAGATGTCGCTGTTGGGTGGAAAACCTTTATGCCCAAATCATTACTTTTCAGGAAAAGTAAAAAATAAAACAATGAAATGTAGTTATATTTAGTCACAAGCGCTATAAAAACCGACAGACACACCTTAGAACCTAGAATACTTCCGGGTATGATGATGTCACGCGCATATGTTACGCAAACGGTAAACCCTCAACTAATAACTGCAGTATCAATGCCAAACAACAGTCTAGTTTATTTAGAAGAAAAGTAATCCGGGCTGTGGGTTGATTTTGGGAAGAATAAAAATAAATAAAAATAAATAAATTATTATGTATGTTATTGTAGTGGCTAAAAGTACAATACAGTACATGGGTACTGTGACTCAGCACTATACAGAGGTCACATGGGCAGGCTGTAGTTGGAGAAGATATAGCGAATCCTTTTAGCTAAGGCAATACAGAACAAACAAGGGGTTTATTGCCAAGACCAGTCGTAGTGCCAAAATGGAGGTTAAACAATTTTAGAAATCTCTCTCATGGTCATTGGGGAATATTTGGAATTCAATTTATGACATTATTATTGGAACAGATACCTAGAAAAGAGTATAAAAGGCACAGATTTTACGATGAGCTTATTGCTTCTACCATATCGAGTGGATACTCTGTCTCGTCTCTGCTTTGCTTTCTTGCGAATAAAATTGATTAATTTCTATAGGCATGCTTAGAGGACCTCCCTAGAGAGAGGCTCCGGAGGCATCCGTACTATAAATGCCCAAACCACCTAAGCTGTCTCCTTTCCAAGCGTAGGAGCAGTGGTTCTACTCCAAGTCTCTCTCGGGTGACTAAACTTCTCACCCTGAGGGAGATGCCAGCCACCCGTCTGAGAAAACTCATTTCAACCCGCAACCTTATTCTTTCGGTCATGACACACACTTCATGACTATACTGTAGGTGAGAGTAGGAATGAAGATTGCTCGGTAGACTGAGAGGTTCAATGCCTTCTGGCTCAACTTAAGCCCCCAATATACTTCATCGATCGAGTCCCCCAGGGATCTATACTAGATCTAGGGATCTATACTAGATCTATACTACCCCCCCCCCCCCCGCCCACCAAATATCTTTAGCCGATGACGATGGCGAGCTTGTAGATCTGCTATTTTCGCTGGACGTTCGCCCCATTATATAGAGACTAGGATGCATGTGCTTAATCACCCCGCATACAGACAGAGACTAAATGAATGTCCCACTTACAGTTACATGTTATGTTACAAAGGTCAGTCATCACTCACATTGGTAATGGAATCTATTCAGATGGAGGCAGGAGTTGTCAGGCGCAGCAGTTATAATTGGAGCATGTCACTGATGAGGAACCTGCTGACCAAATGTGACCAAATTTGACTGAGAGACTGCCATTGGATTTATTTATTTTTTATTTTTTTCATGTCATATGAAAGCAGGGAATCATAGCTTCAAATTGACATATTGGTTGTTCAGTTTGACCCACCAGTTTTGGAGATATGGCTTATGGAGTAATGTCTTGCAGAAAACAGCGAGTTGAGAAAACGGGCTTGAAAGGTTCACTTCTGTGGTCTCTAATATTACACCTATAGCTACATGTTTGGGCATTTATTTCATATTTACATGTACATTTCAGCTCTGACACTTATTTCAGACATGCCCTAGACTAGTATGTGAAGAGTCTGCCTGTGCTATTAACCCATTCTGGGCGGGCACCCATTTTGGTGTTAGCACTATGTTATGCTTTAGCTATTGAAAAATAGCAGATCTACAAGCTCATAGCGCGCCACCGAGTGGCGCGCTACGAGCTTGTAGGTCTGCTATTTTTGAAAAATCGAAGAACGACTGACATTTTTTAGAATCTGATCTCCGGTCAGAATGGGTTCATCAGACCTGTGTGTGTCCGGTGGAAACCTCGCATGAATCTGATCTCGGGTCAGAATGGGTTAACTCATTTTGGGGGAACAAATGGTCTGAGGCAGCCATTCTCAGACTTTTTTTTAATACCTCATTGGGGATATATATAGATTTTTTTCTTATTGATAGAGCAGGTTCAGCAGAACCTGAATGTGTGTAGGCCTATGTATGTGTCACTGTCCCAGGGCACCATCTGACCAATTTACTTTGTAGTTTAAACTTGGCGTGCATGTCGTGGATGGCTTAATTGTTCCGAGGAAGAATTATGATTGTGCTGGTTGTCCAATCCTGGTTGTCTATAGAACCAAAAGTTGTAGCGTGCACAAATAGACATCCAATCTTTTACACGACACTTGAAGCTCCATCTTGCGCACAGTATATATCAAAAAAGAGAAAAACCTTCCAAGGAAGGGACTGCACACTCCACGGAACAGAGACGGACAACTTACTGCATCAAAATTATTTTTTAGCACGACGCGTTTCGCCGTGAGCTTCGTCAGGTGCCATATATATATATATGGCAATTTTATTTCTTTGATGCTGAAGTAGGCCTAAACATGTTTGTTTAATTTCAAAGTTTTTATATTTAAGAAAGTCATCACTCACATCACACATTTCTCTGCGAATGGTTTTACTACTGCCACGTGTCGACATGGTGTGTGTAGGCTAAAGAGGCTTTAGGGAAACAGGTTTGCTTCTAAATGTATTCATGCAGGAGGCCTTACGTGCGCAATGAGGACAGGTATGGCTGTGCTCTAGTCTAGGTTGTCTTTTTCTATGTTGTTTTTGACAGTGTTTCCCAAATTGGCTGCCATGCAACCAATTAGGCTGCACAGAGGGGTGTGTTCAAGCTATGTGCAACATGTGTTTTTTATACATATGTGGATTTGGACAATTTTTTATTAAATCAGGGTCTGTTCTGTTGGAGTGTTTCTTTGTGTCTGGCCTATAGATTAAGACTCACATTTTATTTTTTGACATTTTCTTATCTACAAGAGTCTTAGTCACTGCAAGGGAAACAGCAGAGCCTGCATGATCACGTTGCAATGCTGATTTTATTGTGTTTTTTTACTGTACTCTTCAGTAAAACACACGGGCGAAACCACAATAACAGAGTCATGGCATTTTATGGGACTTCTCTCTAGAGATAGAGAGAGAGAGAGAGAGAGAGTGAGAGGAAAAAAGGAAGTGAAGTGCAGAGTTGTGAATGCAAGCTCATTACCAGGCCCTCTCTGACAATGACCTCACAAAAGCATTACACACTGTTCATTTAAGTGTGAGAGCAACAGAGCATACAAATGGAACCAATGGGTCCATTTGGTTGATGGTGAAACAAGACTGGAAGTTCCGTCTCGGATCACAGGGTTGTAAAGTTGCCTTCAGTAAAAGCATCAATTTGTTGCCCTTTAAGCCGTGTGATAACATCGTCTTAGCCAGCGGTTCACACGAAGGCAACAGTGTGCAGTGAAAATACTTTTTTCAACATTGGTATCATATTTGATGTCATGTCATTTGATTTATGTCACAGTCACGGTCAGCTTTTATTGTCAATCCAATATATATGTAGACATAGGGCTGAAATTATTCCCCTCTCATGTAATTCTATAGTTCCACCACTGCGTAACGTAGGTATGGTTACATGAGGTAAGGTGAACTGAGGGGAGGGAATGCGAGGCAACGTACAGTAAGCTAATAAGGCAGTACGTGATTCTCACTTTTATCAGGCCGGCACTTGGCACTGAAGTGTAAACAGTAAAAACCTAGCTTCCATCAAAACTCTGGAGACCGTTCTCTCTTTAGTCATCAGGTTTATTGACTGTCAGAAGTGTAAAACCGAAAGCAGACAAAAGCACATACGAACGAACCGGAAAGGGTGTCTACGGTGTCTAAGGGTATTTTTATTATACATTTGAAAACGTGAAATGGGACATTCTACATAATGAGTACTTTCTACTTTTGGTATAACAATATATTTTACTTATGCCAGTCAAGTTAAAGCACACGTCACAACTTTTCACGCAGTTGAATTTTTAAACCAGAAAAGAAAGTTCCACTGAGAAAGCCATGTTTCCCAGTGAAGCTGAACATTAAAGTTTAAACTTCAGTCACCTATGGAAGAGGAGAACGGGTCAAATGTTTTGGCAGAATAAATAAGCACATGAGTTATGCTCACTTACTAATGGTAAAGTAAGTCATGATGTAATCACCAGCGCACTTTAGGGAAAAATATTCAAGACAATTTATAGTCGGAAGAAATAGACTCTTTGGCAGTGGCAGGTTGTCATATTGAATGAACCAGTTACATTTCAAAGTGATCCACACCTTGCATTCTGAAATGGATCAAAGGAATCATCCAAGCAAGGTTGCAACCATAGACTGTAAAAAATATGGACAAAGCGTCCCGCGGGTCTAACGTGAACGTAAAATGAAGCCTGTCAGTCCTTGCAATGGAAGTCGCCATCTTTCTAGATCCGTTTTGGCCCAGTTCAGGCCAGCTGGCCCATTGGCTGGCCCAGACAACGAGGCGGGACTTCCCCCTTCTTCTTCGTTGGTTTTTATTTTGACTCGAGTGGGTGGGGGATCCCGTTCATAGACTGTAACGGTAGCCACGCCCCTCAGAACATGCGCGACTTTATGGTCATTTTTCTAATAAATGGGACCATAATTTTCCAAAAAGAATATTATGACATTAGAAATGAGACTTTAAACTAGTGACTGGAAGCAAAAAGTATTCATGACCATGTTTATTAAGGTAATACAGTCTAGGTGAAGTTGGGCCCAAATACATGGACTTCTATGGGGCTATGGGTTTTTTTGAGCCCAATGAGAGCGCCACAACAGGCCATTATATGAACTTTCATTTCCTTAGTGGCTTCACAAAATATCCGTCTGACTGCCCCCCTGGTTGCAACATGCAGAAACTTTCAGCTGAGAGTAAACAGTATCATTGTCAAGGTCTGTAACGTGATAAATAGTGTTGGGGTACTTTACTTACTTCAGTGAAAAGCCTTTAAGACCCATTTCATAGCCTACTTTAACATTTTCAAATGGCTACAATTATTGGAAATAACTGCATTACTCACGAGTCACGATGCATCGGAAAGCAAAGTTTTTTCTTTCTTGTTTGCTATTTGTGAAATGCATTTTTTAAATATATATTGTTTTTTAAATGACAGTAGTTTGGCATGCCCACAACAGCGACACAATAGTTGAAGTGGTTACAGTTAACAATTATTGTTTTCTTTCCCCACATATCTCAGATCAGAATGTACATCTAAAATAAATATGTATTTACTATTTTCAATGTGTTTTACATCAAAGGCAGAAGGACATGATGAACATATTATGTGTCCTCAAGAATGAACTTGAGAACCATTTCAAAGCATAATCATTCAAAGTAAGTTAGCTGTCCTGACCCTCTGCAGAATGAGAATAGATGATGCCTGCAGCCTAGGAGATGAATAGATTGATTTATGATGTGATTAACTGCCTTTTTTTGTACTTAAATTCTTTATCCCACGATTATTGTAACCCTTTTTCCACCCAGTGTCAATTGTCTAGTGTAATCCTGGGCGCTACACTCCCTCTGTCAACCTTGGGAGAGCAACGGACTGACCTCATGCTTCCTTCAATACATGAGGAGTCCAAGCCACTTATTTTCACCTGACGGGGGGAGTTGCCCTGGTAGGACGTTGCATGTGGAAGAAACACATTATTCCAACAGTTCCTTTCCCTTCCATCAGGCAGGGGGAGGCAGTTTTATCATTAATTTTATTTAACTCACAAGCACAGATTCATATAGTATAGTAAGTAGCTTTGTGGATTACTTATAAATCCAACCGTTCCTGATGGGCATTGTTCTAAACGGGAATCATTCCCAACAGCCATGGAACTACAGTAGTCTTAACAAAGAACTAAAAATGACAGACACAAACAGAGCCATTCTATTCCCGTAGGTCTGATAATGGCTCTGACTGGACGGTAGGTGAACCACTAAGGGAAGATAATAGAGATTACAGTTTGAATAGGAAATAAATATAACTGACCCTGTTTATAGATCACCGAAGTCTGACGTAATTTATGTCATAAGGACAAACAACAAAGGAAGACACATTCAATGAGTCATGCATGTGTGTGGCATTAATCTGAGGGCAGCTATAATTAAAAGATTTCGCAAATCATATAGGCTACACAATTTCATAAATAATCAGAGATACATGTATGTAGGAGAAAACCGTTCTTATTGTTCCTTAAATTATAAGGTGGAAGATAAAAGCTAATAAGAACGGCTTGCTGTTAAGCGAGATAGCACTGCAGATTGGCTGTTACACAACTTTCTTGAAAGTAAACTCAATCAAAGTTGATTTATTTATTTTCTCCTTTGGTGTTACGAAGAGCAAAGAGCAGAAAATCACACAGGCAATCAGTAAATTGGCTTCGTGGCGGCACAGTTTGACTATGAATCATGGCGATAAGAGTCATTTGGTGTCTATAGATAAATATTGGGAAAACCTTGGCTGACCCGATCAACATCACAAGAAGGCAAATCATTTTAGACACTGGCAAAAATAGGGCCCCGTGGTGTTGATAGAGATATACTTTATTAGTCTCCCGAGGAAGAAATTTGTCTTAGACAAAGGGCCCGCATAAGCGTAGCCCTAGTCCATGTCGCCACAGTGCAGCGCCAAATCCACATGAATCCTAGCATCCTGGATGCTGCACCTCTATCCTGGAGTGTCAAACATTCAGTGAAAATAGCAGATAGGCAGGCTCACAAGGTGGTGCATTGAGCTATAGTACAGCTGCCATTTTCACCAAATATATTTTGTGTAGAGGGGGAAAAGGAGGGAGCCTAGTTCAGACCTCTGTGGGACTCAATGCCGTATGTAGGGTTTAAGTGGTTGAAATCGAGCCAGTGGGAAACATTGACACGGAGCCAGTGTGTGGTACACAGGCGATCTGCAGGAGCTGGCTGTGTTCTGTGTTTACAACGTGAACTCAAGCAGCTCACCATCAAACGCATCGTCTGATAGGAGTCATGAACTGCAATATGGTAAAAAAATTATTGGATCTGGGGAATTGTGTTGATGTGAAAATCAGTTTATAGACTGTTTCAGACTGTAAATAATAACACAACTGAACTAAACCACTGCCCAACATCAGAAAAATAATATTAATGTTGATGACATTTCTGAAATAGGGTAATGTGGAATTCCAAAAAGCAAAACATGAAATGCCTATGTTCTCTACAGTATATAAAGTATTCATTTATACGTACTGAAGCCATAAACAACATAAATATACTGTATGGAAGCAAAGTGTAATGTTCAGCAAATACTGAATGCATCTACCTGCTTTTACCAAACAATTTTACATTGTTAACTTAAAATATGAACTAATACAGGCCTTCTGTATTGACATGTCTGTAACAACTTCATATCAAAACATGACGTTAAATGATAATTGGTCTACAAACTCACAGCTCACAAAGCATCATGATGTCATGTTGTGATGGTTGTAGATTTATTTTTTAATAGGGCTTAACTTAAATGTATATGAACAGTATCAGGTCACAAGAAACCATGCATGGTAAAACAACTCAGACGACATCCAGGGTGGGATCACTGGCTTCTTCCCACTTCACAAACGTGACTTCAGAGACGTGCCTCCTTAGGCTGTAGAACAACTGACTTCCATGGAACACAATTATCAGCATAAGAAAAGTGTAATAATTAGTATGCTCTGCACGCGCGGAGGTTCTAATGCCTATTGCTCGACCATACTGTTCGTTCATAGACTTGATTGGCTTATTATGGGGCGTTACTCATTTTTTTAACCATGGCTTTTGTTTCTGACACTTCATCAAGATGAAAAATGCTTTGGATGTGAACTAAAAATGCTTCATTGCTTCATTGCACAAGAGGCCTCTGCTTACTGCACCGTGCAGTGCTGTAATGGACCCAAATAGACCCTGAAGCTGTACCGTGCAATGTTAGGATGGACCCAACTAGACCTGGATACTGCCAAACCACGTGGGTGCACGTGGACAATACTTTTGTACTTTTACTTGAATAAATGTGCAGAAGTATTGGCATCAAAATATACTTGAAGTACCACAAGAAAATGCAATGTTTAAAAAATAATACTGCCTCCCCCTGGCCAGCCGGGCGCCTGATGGAGGGGAAAGGAACTGGTTGGAATAACGTGTTCCTTCCACGTCCTACCGGGGGAAACTCACTCAGGCGATAAGAACCAGACTGCTCACTCCTCATGCAAGGAGATCAGTTCGGGCCTCTCCCCAGGTTGGCAGAGGGAGAGTAGCGCCCAGCGATTGCAGTATAGGCAATTTGCACTGGGTGAAAAATGGGTTATAAAAATAATTTGACAAAATAATAATAATAACCAATAAGACGCCCTGAGGGCGAGAAGCGACCTATTGAGAGGTCAGGAGCCATGGCCTGAAAACCGTGGCACTCCGATCAGGTCAATAGCGCCATCTAATGGTTATCATGAGACTGTCATGCATATGGCTATTATGATATATTGACATTCCCATATATGGGCTTAATATTGATGATCAAATCAAAATCCAGTAAATTGTAACAAAAGTTATTAAATAAATGTACTGGCGTAAAAAAGTACAAAGCATTGAAAAGTGGACATACTCAAGTAAATTAAAAGTAGCCTATAAAAAAGTACTTAAGTGCAGTAGATGTGAAGCTGTCAAAGCACGTTGAGGTAGTAAAGGTCATCAGTATTGATCACACTGGTATAGTGGTATAATGGTCAGTTGTGGCCTCTATTGACTCCTGAGAGAGTCTCTCACTGTGATAAACACCTGCTAGCCCTCATGCAGCATGTCTGCTGTCCGCTGGGCTTTGAACAAACCAGCTGCTGCATTTTGTTTTCTAGTTGCCTGTGGAGTTTTAATGTCTGGTGGTGGAAATAGATCCTCATCCTTGAAGACAGTTACCATAATGAATGGATGGACGGACAGACAGACATACTGCTGGAAATGCTTATAAAAGACAAGAGAGAGATGAAGGTATTCAGGGATTTAGGGAAGAGATCATGACTATTTTCAGAATTCACAGAGATAACTATTTTCAGAATTCACAGAGATGATGACGATGGTGACTTATAATGTATGTTGATTTGTGCGTACAAAGTAAGGTCCCATGAGAACAAACTGCAGTATAATGTCCTTATAGCCATGACAGCACATCAGCATTTAGAACTGATATGAAATTCTATTTTAAATCTTGTGGGAAAGAACCTTCAAGCTCTGCCACCATGCAGTGTTTCTGTCTTTTATGCAAAGAGAAGGTCAAGGAAACATGGAAACTGAAAATTCATAAAGTCCCTGCACGCTCTCACACTCTCGCACAGACACACACACACACACTACACACACACGTGAAACCCCTGCTGCACTAACCTTTACTCGGTCCAATTTATGCTCCATGGAACAACATGGGATATCCTCTGTGTTCTGCCTGATATTGTGACCCTGTTGAGAGGAGTGGCCAGGAGAGGAGAGCCAGAAGCCAATTCAGTATGTCTAGACATTTAATAACAGTCTTCTACAGAATGAGGATAGTAGCCTCGGTTGGCCAGAATAATATCACTGTGTATACTATATTAGTGTGGAATTACATGGACATTTCTTTTTATACGTTTACCGATATTTCACAAGTGCTTTTACTGTATTCCTACCCTCATTTTTAATGTTTTATGTAGACGGAAGGCACTAGAGCAAACTCAGACATTTAAAGCCTAAAAATTATAACGTTTTAAGGTCATTTTTAACCTGTCCTGCTCCTGAGATGCACCAGTCCAACCTATAACAGGCTTGAGGCACGGTGGTGGAACCCCCATCTTTAAAATTGTATGTAAAGCACTTTTAATTTCCTTGTTTAGGCCTACACGTGTATTGCGCAACCACAGACGTTGACCATTGTGGAGTTCCTGAATTTATGTGATGAATATCACATATATGAATATATATATGAATAAGGAAAGCACACTAGCTCAGTTATAGTTCCATTGAGGTTCTTGAATTGCCTGGTATAGTGTCACGTTCTGTGACGTGTTATGTTTTCTTGTGTACCCTGTTCTTGGTTTTTGTTATTGTTTTACCTCTTGTTCCTGTGATTTTTGAAGTATTGCATTTTCCCTGTGTCTTAGTTCCAGTTTGAGTTTCACCTTTAACTTGTGTACCTTTTATTTTGTAGTATTGTTTTGTGCCTTCCTGTCTGCCCCTGTAGTTCTGTACCTGCCTTGTCTAACCTGTATTGTGATTAGTCTTTGTTTTCCACCTGTGTCCTCCAGCCAATCCCTGTCTTGATTTTGAGTTTTGTTTCACCTGTGCCTAGTTAGTCTGTGTCTATTTATACTCCCCTGTTTGTTCAGTTCCCTTGCTAGTATGTCACTTTATGTCAGTAGTGTTCTCCTCGTGTATCCATGATTTAACTCCTAGTGTACTGTATTCCATTGGAATAAAGACCTTGCATTGAAGCTCATCTGCCTGCGCCTATCTGTCTGCTATTGGGTCCTAAAGCTCCTGCCTTTGCACTGTGACAGGTATGCAATATATTAAACATCAATGATATCCCTCTAGGTCGTCCTCAGACGAGCCTCCATAGTTGCTTCCAGTCATCCGTTCTTTATACATCCGGCCAGTTTGTTGGTGCTTTGCGCCGTGTCTTTCTTGAGTACAATTTACAATTTACAATTTAGGCATTTAGCAGACGCTCTTAATCCAGAGCGACTTACATTAAGCAAGAACAAAAAAAGCATGGGAATACATCACATAAAAACATTCATCATGAAACATGCGTAAGCTAAGAAAGTAACAGTGGAATATCTATATAATGAAACTATACATATAAACTATATGTACTATGACGTGCTATGACTACATACAATGCAATTATAGTGCTGTCTTCATAACATGCTATAAGTCTGTGTCAAATGCTATCTAAGGGGGTGTGGTAAGTGCTATGGGCCATGATGGAGTCTGAAAAGGTGGGTTTTCAGACTACGGCGGAAGATTGGGAGTGATGCTGCAGTTCTGACTGCAATGGGAAGTGCAGTTTTGTAGCCAGAAGGGAGAAGAGTTTGGGACGTGTGGAGCGTTGTCCCGGCGTTTTTAGTGAGGGTACTTCCAGCTTCCCTGCGTTGGCTGATCTGAGTGCACGGGAGGGTTTGTAGGGTTCGATCATACTTGCAAGATATGGGGGAGCCATGCCGTTGGTTGCTTTGAATGCCAGCATCACAGTTTTGTATTCTGTGCGGGCAGCGACCGGGAGCCAGTGGAGGGAGCGGAGCAGGGGGGAGACATGTGAGAAAAACCACATGCAGTATGTTAATGTGGGATATTACATAGTTTAATCCTTTCCCCCTGCAACTACCATCAGATTCCTACTGGAATAGTATGGACTATAATTGTATTAAAAGCACTTAAACACTACAGTATTGAACAGGGTCCCCCCTGCTCTATATGATGCATGTATTTCCCTCTGGACCAAATCTCTTCACCGAATAGCCAATCCATGTTGTGGGCTTGCAAATTGGCTATCTCCACAGAATGTTCTCCACAGAGTGGGGGCGCTAGGGTTCAAGTGGTTAATTCTTGCTCCGTTTGCATGCATGTGTGTTGAGAAATAAACAGATTCCTGGCTGTCATGCTCCTGAAAATGAAGTTAATAAGACGAGGTTACTGGACTCATCAGTGTCTTGATTCTCAGTTCTGCCCAGCGCTTCAGTCTACTGATGAATTACTGGAAACACATTCACCGTTATTCCCCTGATAAGCAACAACATGTTTAATCTAATTTATCTTTCACAAACTTGTTATTGAGGGGCGCTAGCTTTTGGTGTGTGCACAAACTGCATCCTACACAAATATTAAATGCCATTGACCAATGAATGGACAATGTTGAGTGTTCGTGTAAACATAAACATTGCGAACATTGATGTGTTGTATATATGAGGCTTTCAACTCTCCTTAAGACGTCGGCGATACATCTGAAGGACGTATAGGTATATTGAATACTTTGAAAACACTTTTTTTGTTGTGGCTTTCGCCTTTATTTTATATATTTTATGGAGGGACAGACAGTAGGCTGACAGGAAATGGGCAGAGAGATGGGGGGGAAGACATGCAGTAAAGGCCGTCGGGATCGGGAGCCGAACCTGCGGCACACTGCCAGACTGGATTACCAGCCAAGGTTTCCTGGACCACTGAGCCATGGCCCAGGCCTACTTTTAAAACATAAAGGTTGTCATGTCCATGTCATGCAATTCTCGATTCTTACCCAACAACAATAATTGAGTCTGAACTATCTGGCAACATAGGTGCTGATAACAAAATAATGTAACATGCAACTCTACTGATTGTGTCTGATCGGCTGATATTTCTCCCCATGGCATGCAATGTCAGCCTGCAGTGAAAGGCTGACATTCACATTAACATCAAATGACCTGTATTAGATTTAGGGGAGGGGAGCAGGGGTGCAGCAGGTACGACACCGACTGCACCGACTGTATCAGTCAGTATGCAGCCTATAGTGGCCATCACAGCAGAGAGATTGTCTGGGAATGCCCATATATGGACTTGGTGTGTGCTAATTAGTAAGGCCCCTTACATTCCATAATGGAATGTCAGAACAGGTCAGCTCCATATATGGAGATCTAACGGATAAGCGGTTGAAGATGGATGGATGGATGGAACAACCGTTAATTAACCGGATAATGCTATCAGCTACCCGGCTGGGAAATTAACCCTTACTGACATCCCTATTCCTACCCTACTATTTAATGTTTTATGTAAAGCACTTTGAATTTCCTTGTTTAATTGTGCTACAATTACAGGTGTCTTGCTGTAACCACTGACGTTGACGATTGTGGATTTTCTAAATTTATGTGATGAATTTAAAAAATCACATAACAGGCCTATATGAGATAATAAGACACTAGCTGAGTTATAGTTCTATTGGGGTTCTTGAATTGCCTGGTAGGAGGCAATATATTAAACACGACATACAGTAAATGGATACAAAATATGAATTCATTGTCAATGATATTATAATCCTGTCCCCCAACTACCATCAGATTCCTACTGAAATAATGGACTGCAATTTTATTGAAGCACTTAAACACTACAGTATTGAACAGGGTCCCCCCTGTATCACTGGACGCATGTACAGTATTTCCCTTTTATTTGGACCAAATCTCTTCACCGAATATAGCCAATCCATGTTGTGGGCTTGCAAAGTGGCTTTGTCTTCACAGAATGTTCTCCGCAGAGTGGGGGTGCTAGGGTTCAAGTGGTTAATTCTTGCTCCGTTTGCCTGCATGCGTGTTCCATCAAATCAAATCAAACTTTATTTATATAGCACATTTACATCGACCGAGGTCGAACCAAAGTGCTTCACATTACAGGGCATAATAACATACACAGAGGCAGAGAGCGTTACAGTAATCTAGTCTAGTTGAAATAATAAAAGCATGCTCCTGAAAATGAAGTTAATAAGACGAGGTGACATGGACTCAGGAGTCAGTACGCGTCTTGATGCTCAGTTCTGCCCAGCACTTCAAAGGAGTCTAATCGATTACTGGAGACATATTCCCCGTTATTCCCCTGATAAGCAACTTGCACGAAGAGGACTTGTTATTGATTCTCAGGCAACAACAATAATTGAGTCTGAAGTAACTGGCAACATATACTGTGTAGGTGCTGATAACAAAATAATGTGACATGCTATACTGATTGTGTCGGATCGGCTGATATTTCCTCCCATAGCTTGCATTGTTGCCTGCAGTGCAAGGCTGACATTCACATTAACATCAAATGACCTGCATTGGATATAGGGGAGAGGAGCGGGGGTACAGCAGGATGTAAGACACCGACTGTACAGCGTACACTGTGTATCCAGCAGTCAGTATGCAGCCTAAAGCGGCCATCACAGCAGAGAGATTTAAATATATGAAGATTCAATTGAGATTTTATTGGTGTGCCCGGAGATTAAACCAGATAAATCAGGATGGTCCTTGGGATGGACCTTCTACAGCAGTGGTTTTCAACCAGTGGTCCGGGGACCACCATCGGGCCTTGAGGGGGTTCCAGGTGGTGCCCAGCTAAATGATGGAGACTTGGTAACCAAATGGACCCTTATAGATCTTTAACTCTTCAACTTTCTCACTCGTTAACTCTTCAAGAATTCAATTAATGTTAAACATCTGCATTACTCAATTTACAAGAAGTCTACACATTTTTTATCAACATTGGCCTGTTGTATCTCCTATGGTACCAAGTTCAATACAGCATGGAATTGTAAACAAAGTTTATCAAACGACAACAAAATATTCGTACGTGTTGGATCAGCGATGCTAAATGTCATCAAATGGTGGTCCGCCGTGGCTCAAAATAAACATTTGGCCTTGATATGAAAAAGGTTAACCCATTCTGACCTGAGATCAGATTCTATACGAGGTTTCCACTGGACACACACACTGGTCTGATGAACCCATTCTGACCCGAGATCAGATTCTAAAAAATGTCAGTAGTTCTTTGATTTTTCAAAAATAGCAGACCTACAAGCTCGTAGCGCGCCACTCGGTGGCGCGCTATGAGCTTGTAGATCTGCTATTTTTCAATAGCTAAAGCATAACATGATGCTAACACCAAAATGGGTTCCCGGTCAGAATGGGTTAAAAACCACTGTTTTACAGGGTTCAAACATGCACCTCCAGTCTTCTACAATGGTTAAAACAAGAGCCGGTGAGGGGACAGGTATAGCTTCATTAGAGGCAGCATGGGATCTTCTAGCTACAGGGTTAAAACCAGTGGTGGAAAAAGTAGGCCTATACTCAAATGTTTCACTTACTGTAAGTAAAAGTATCAATACTGCGATATTGAAATACTAATTCAGTTTTCAAATCTATAAAAAAATATTTGAAAATAGCAGATCTAAGAGCTTATATAGGCAGAGATCGTCTATTTTCAAATGGCCAAAATGTATATAGAACTGAAGTGGTTAATGCAAGTTTTGTAATACTAATCACAATCTCATCATCATTTTTCGACCGCAATCTTCTGGATCGGACCAGTGAAGAAACACAGGGAAGGTTGCCGATCACAATCTACAGAGTAATTAAAAGTACAATAATTGTGTCTGAGACTTTGAGAAGTAAAATAATTGGAAATACTCAAGTTGTACAGTTAAGTACTTAGTTACATTCCATCAAAATATGCACCTCGAGCCAATTACTCCATTATGTGACTAAATGGGGCGGGGGGGGCAGTGGCTCAGGGGTAGAGTGGCTTGGAGAACAGCCGGATGGGAACCGGAAGGCTCCTAGTTGGAACCCGGGCTCCCCCAGAGTTACTGTCAGCAAGGCTCCTAGTTAGAACCCGGGCTCCCCCAGAGTTACTGTCCAAGTGTCCTCCAGGCTCCTAGTTGGAACCCGGGCTCCCCCAGAGTTACTGTCCAAGTGTCCTCCAGCAAGGCTCCTAGTTCGAACCCGGGCTCCCCCAGAGTTACTGTCCAAGTGTCCTCCAGCAAGGCTCCTAGTTCGAACCCGGGCTCCCCCAGAGTTACTGTCCAAGTGTCCTCCAGCAAGTCGCTGAACCCCTAATTGCTCCCGATGTGCAGTTTGGTGCCTTGCGGTTTCCTCTGCCTTCGGTGTATGAATGTGTGTGTGAAAGGGACAAAGGGTGAATGCACAATCTATGTAAAGCGCTTTGGTTAAAAAAAGTCCTATTTTCCATTTAAGTGGCTGATTTTAATAAGGTCTGCTATAGTATAGAGCGTCACAGACGCAGTCCCCTGTGAGGCCACAAAATATGATTCCCCATTAATTTGTCCATAGACGTTTCAAAACTGGGTGGGAATATTGACGTGAATAAGGTCGGGCATGTATGGGGGGGGCGAGGTTATGAATGAGGATCTTGTAGTCGATACGGTATTTGATGGGGAGTGGAGTGGGTGTAAAGCAGGTGGTGATGTGACTGATGACAGGGGTTCTGGTGATGATACGGTGATGTGACTGATGACAGGGGTTCTGGTGATGATACGGTGATGTGACTGATGACAGGGGTTCTGGTGATGATACGGTGATGTGACTGATGACAGGGGTTCTGGTGATGATACGGTGATGTGACTGATGACAGGGGTTCTGGTGATGATACGGTGATGTGACTGATGACAGGGGTTCTGGTGATGATACGTGCTGCAGCGTTCTGGACTAGTTGGAGTCTATGGAGGAGTTTGTGGGGGAAACCAAAGAGAAGGGAATTGCAATAATCCAAGCGGGAGGTGACGAGAGAGTGAACCAGGATTGCGGATTGAGTGAGCTAGGGGCGGAGGCGGTTGATATTTCTTAGGTAGAGTTTGCTTCCCCTCCACTACAGTTTATGTCAGACTTATGAAAAGCTGTCTCTCAATCATCCCAGCCTGGCAGTTTCTTTGTGCGTGTGTGTTTCCCTGCTGGATATGAATTTTCAGTTTACAACTTTACATGTTTCCTTGACCTTTCATGTTATCTTTGCATAACAGACAGAAACACTGGTGGCAGATCTGTATTTTAGTTCTGAACTTGAAGGTTCTTTTTCCACAAGATTTAAAATGGATATCAGTTCTAATGTGTCTGGAGGGAGATATAGACTACTTATATGTTGTCAAGACAATATACTGCTTAAAGCAAGTCATACATTTGCAGTTTGTTCCCAGGGCCTTACTTTGTACAAACAAATCAACATACATTGTAACAATAATATTAGGAAGAAATACTACTACTGTAGTGCCGGCTGGGAGGCGAACCCGGGACCCCTATTCTACAGGCACGTACGTTACCAGTCGACTAAAGAGCCATGTCCCAACGGGCGAGTAGCAATGCAGCACCGTATAGCCTACACTACTTATCATCATCATCATCATCATCATCATCATCATCATATCTGTCTCCTCAAGAGATGAGGATCGATTTCCACCACCATGCAGACATTAAAACTCCACAGGCAAATGGAAAACAAAATGCAGCAGCTGGTTTGTTCAAAGCCCAGGGGGCAGCAGACATGCTGCATGAGGGCTAGCAGGTGTTTATCACAGTGAGAGACTCACTCAGGAGTAAATAGAGGCCACGACTCGCCAATACCAGTGTGATCAATACTGATGACCTTTACTACCTCAACGTGGTTTCACAGCTTCACATCCTGTTTAGTAGTAGAATTTAAGTAACTAAGTGCTGCACTTAAGTACTATGTTTAGGTAGGCTACTTATAATTTGTCAATTTTTAACTACATTTATTTGAAAACTTTAGTTAAAAGTTACTGGATTTGATTATTATTATAGAATACATGCATCAACGAATAAAGCCCTATTTTATACTTTGTCTATTCGGACATTTTGCTAATCTACAGTGTTGTGACAGAGGGAAAAAGGGCACTCTTCTGGTGAAATAAATCAGCCATCACCAACATCTGTCAGCTCAACTACTGTAAATAGAACCTGCCATAAACTGCTTATAATGCTGTAAATACAACCTAAAGTCATTATAGGTGAACTTCTCTTTGAGGCCCTATGCGTAGTTCTCTATGCACTTGTTTTACGTGATTTTTACCTGTGTATTGACTGGATAAGGGAGTCTGCTAAATCTTAATTAATTAATTGTAAATTGAGTGCAATGCTTCAGACAGGGACAGAACCAGTGTGAAACAATCTACCATGTTGTTTCATGCCCATTAGTTCTCTGAGGCTGTTGTCTGCTTGTGTTAGTCAGTGGCAGCAAGACGAATGACCTCAAATGAAGTCAGAATTGCTTCAGAGCTGGATTTCGACATTTCGTATCAGTCTGCAGGGATCCACACTCTCTCTCTGTTATAGATTTTTAAAGGTTAATCGACTGACCTGAAACTAAATCAAAACTCCAGTTTGGATGTATTAAGAGCATGGTGATTTATTCATCCTCTAAACACTAGGTATCCATCACCAGCAGCCAAACTAAAGAATGTTGAGAAGACCCAGGAGAGTACTCCACCTAATGTGTATGTATCAATCAACTGGACCTGGTTAAAGAGACTAATCATTAGAGCCCAGGCCAAGACCCATGTGATAGATTTTTTTGGTTCCAATTATGCAGATATATAGAAAAAGTGTTCCTCGGAGCATGGGTCTCCACAGGGTCAGGTAGGTTATTGTGGGCAGCGATGTTCTGAATGCACCAATCAGAATGGAACATGAAATATTGGACAAATCTGTCTTCATTTGACTATAGAGATAATCTGTATTCTGTACCAATTTGCGTGATGTTTTATAACTGCAGAAAAAAAAGTTTGGAAACTTAATTGGTTGTTTATTTCTCCCCTTCAATAACACCAATTGCTATTGTATTTTATGTTTTTTTTATCGTTGATTAGTCACCTTTACAACGAGGTATAACTTGTAAGGACCGTGTGATCCTTAAAGTATATTCATGCATGTTCATGATTTGAGGCATTTTGTTCTAAACTCGTGGAAGCCAATCTTAGCCAATCATGATAGAATATGAAAAATCTGTTTTGTTTAAGGACAATAGAGATACTATGCACTGATTTGCGTGATGTTTGGATAAAAGTACTGTAAAAAAGATTCCTCCTGGTGGTGCTATAACAGGCCCAATACACAAAGATGACACTTTACATGTACTGTATGTGATTGCTGTATTGTATCAATAGTGCACCAAGGTCAATTCTGCCATTCTGAGTACCATTGATATTTTTAGTTTTATATAGGCCTACTTTGTAAGATCCCGGCATATTTACTCATAATGCATACGATGAAGAGTCAACTGACTGAGAAATCTGTGACTGTGGCCAAATTAGTTACAATTTCGCTAGAAACAGACCATTAAATATAACTGACTGAGTACCTCAATATCGAGACAGTAGGCTACTGTCATTTAGCAATTTTTGTAATTTCTTTGTAATATTTTGTAATTTTGCAATTTTGCATCAATCAATCAAAGTCGCAGCCGATCATACTATATATGTGTTGTTAACTTGTTATACAAAAGTATTCCACATTTTCCAAGATTCTTTGAAAATAGCAAGCTCAACCTGTTCCATGGCAACACATTGTGAGATTTTAGATTGGTTATCATGTAATTTGCATCCTTCTGTCTGTACTACATTTTGTTAGTTGCGGTGTGGAATTTGCTCACACACTCACTAACACTCTGTGTGACTGTGTTTTTCTCCTATAGTCGCTGTGGTGAAGTCAGTATGCGTTAAGGAAGGAGGGATGAACAATAACAGGACACTGCTGTACACCAGGAGAGGACCTGCACCATACAAGGCCACCTCTCGCCTCCTCCCCAACACCATTGCCATGCTCAAGCGAATGCATGGTCCGTACTGCAGAGGACCAGCCCCCCAAAACGCCTCCTCAAATCAAATGCAGTCCAACAGGAGGGGACCCACACTCCACAACACCACCTCCTTCAGCGTGCTCACCAACCCCAAATCAGGTAAGGAAAACTTGCACATTAGACCAATGTACTGTATGACAGTACATTGTCATAGAGCCGCCCCCTGCCCCACCCACCCAAGTGTTTATTTTTGATCGACAATGGAGATGATTTTAATGTTGCTCTCAGTCTCCATAGACAAAATACTTCCGGGAACCAGGAGATGAGCGAGGCACGTCAGGACTTCTGTGTGCTCGAGTACGTAGTACGTATAATACTAGTGTAAGCGACGTGGGTGTGGGTGCAGAATATAATCAGTTCGACACTGTAAAGTGTAAAGGTTCACTAGAACAAATAAGTTATTCATACAGAAGGCACATTCCTTTTATGCTTTTTATCCCCGCCAGGAGGCCAGAATGGCCGAAGGCGAGGATTATATTGCACACATTTTCACAACCTTTTCAAGGCTTTTACACAAGGTTACTCCAGTAAAATGTATGCACCTTTGTTTTGCATTTGTTGTAGTTTTTGATTTTGAAAAGATATACAGTACCTATACAGTATACCTCTGAGATTATAACGCGTCTTTGTATGGAAAATATTCTGGATACTGTCCGGGACCATGCTGTTATTGCTTTTATTGTAATTGTTTAAGTCAAGCGGTTTCGATTTTGAAGTCCACTAGTTCTCTGAATTTGAGATTGTCTGCTTTTATGAATAATGCATTGGTTGGCTGCCACTGCAATCAACATTCAAGGAGATGGAGGGATGGTGGAACATAATAATGTCCTCTGATCAAAGAGACATGCATAGTGATAGATGATAGTGATCCTCTGGGGAAAGGTAAGCGACGGGGCGGACCAGCTGGATGTGTAAGGGAGTAAGAAGAAAGGGCAGTGGTGGAAAAAGGTTCTAGCTCTAGCACAGATATATTCATGCATACAGAAAACTAAGTCATGGCATCAACTGATATTTCTATCGACAAAAATCACTAAGTGGTGCAACTCCGTGTAGGGGTCCCCAGGGGGTCCTTGGGTGGTGGTTGTGGTGGTTGACTGAGAGAGACTGAGACATTAGACATGGCACATACACTAATGTAGATCGGGCTCCTCCACAAGATTCACAAGACTCCTGCTCATGTTACGCAGCTGTCTCACTCTCTAGCTCTCCCACCCCCCAACCTGAACCAAAACTTCACTTCCCTGAAGTTTCCATTCTACGTCCTCTGCTACAATGGAACATTTTTAACTGGGACCAGAAAGTTCTATTTGCAAGCATGAAAAGCAAGCAAGGCTGAACTGAGGTGATGTGTTCTGTTCTGTTCTGTCCGTCTAGTCTCTCCTTCACTCCATTCAGTACCGGGGACACTGAGTGCAATTTTATGCCCCTCCAGCTTAGAATAGATGTATGGGGGGGGGGGGATGCATATTCAAATTAATGTGTGTCTGCGCCATTATGTTTAATGTTTAATTATTTGTTTGAACTTTCTGAGTAAGCGATTTCTATTATTACCCTCCAAATAACTACTTCAAAGAAGGTCTTTCATCCTGTGACACTAGTTTTGCTATATTTCTAGAGGGAAACTATAGTGGGTAACTGCGTAAACTTCGGTTACATAAGACAAATAGTAAAAATGACTTTTGTTTGGGGGCAGAAAGTACAAATGAGAGGTCACAGCCCCCTTATACCCCCTGGTGGTGCGGGCTGCTTTTGGATCATTTCAGAATTGTTAATAATAGTGAAAACTAGGTTAACTACAAGCTCACAACGGGTCTAAAAGTGCATTGTGAGCTTATTTTCACTTTTCATTGTATGACAAAGCATACAAGGCTTCATTAGTTAAAATTACCAAAAAGAGATTCCACCGATTTATCATGGTCTTCTGTTGTTTGGGAGGCGGTGCTTTAACTGGTAGACACTATAGACAGCCCTTCCTCAAAGTTCTATTAGGTGGTGGTGAAGTTTTATTTCACTCTGTTTAACTTTAGGCAAAAGGACCTTTCTGTGTGGAGTTTGCACATTCTCCCTGTGTCCCTTAGGCCCTATAGGGCATGGGTTCCCAAACTTTTCAGCCTGCGACCCCAAAATATTGCTACCATTGACTCGTGACCTCAACCTAACCCCGGAGGAAATGTTATGCAGTTAACTACATGCAATGTAATGTACTGTAATGTTATTACTGTGATTATGGTAAGCTCACATTTCATATCGCACACACCATAATTCACTAGCACTAGCACCCCGAACCCCCCCCCCCCCCCCATGCCCTAGGGTAGGTAGCCTCACAAAAAACATGCAGTGAGTAGTGTTAAGAAGTTGAGTGCTAATTAGACCAGTGATTATGTTGTTTATCAGAGCTGTACTGGCTCAGTCAACTGTGATTCCACACTGATAGGAGAGGGAGGGCATCTTACTGTATCTCTCAGAGGAAGTTTACAAAAAAACAAAAAACATTGACACCACCCTCTGGGAGTATTCTCTCACTGTACATTTGCATATACAGTAGGAGAAACGTATCATCTGCCTTTATCCATCCTTGCTAGAAGCAGAGGGCAGCGCCTGGGGAGCAGGTGTCTTGCTCACTCAGTGAACTGCAGCTGCACCCTGAAGTGTAAAGAGGGTTAGGGTGGGGGAGGAGGTAGCTCCGTGGCTGAATCCGCCATCAAGAGCGCTATAGTTTGATTGAACTCCAAGACTCCTGATGTCCCAACAGGAGGGACAGAGACTGATACCGGAGCTGCCAACACTGTTGCCCACAGCGGGGCGACGGCAAGTCTGGCTACATCTCAGAGCTGAGGCAATTATTTTATTTTATTGTATGACAAACTATTCAGAGTCTTACAAATGTAAAGTTTATTGAGGTGGTGGAGGTAGCGCGCACAAGACATTTGGTGTTGACCAGTTGAATGGTTCGAAATCAGCTCTGGACAGACATACCCTCTAACAGACGGCTAGCCTGCTACAGAGCCACGCTCGTGCACCCCCTGTGGTGCGCGAGTGCCTTCTAGGGGTTGTGTGATATCAAAAGGCTAATGATGGTGGTGCTATGGTTTTATTTAACATATTATGCTAATATATGGCAAGTATATGCAGAATATATGCCATATTCAGGTTCATATGTGCATATACAGTATGTGGATATATACTTGTATATATACATAATGGATATCAGTGTTGTTCAAGTTACTTTTAAAAAGTAGTTAGTTAGTTGGATCTGCTTTTTAGGTACTCCGATCAAGCACATCAGTTCCGACCATAGGTATAGGAATCCCCCATACCTAAACAGTAGATCCAAAATGACAGGTATGCTGGGGTGGAGGAGGGTGAGCAGCAAAGTTTGCATACAGCAGTGCAGCAGAATCAGCAGCAGGAGGCCCAGGAAATAATTCCCAATGCATTTTCCCCATAGACATTTCAAAAAGTATTTATTTAAAGACCTTTTAAGCATTGTGCGAAGCCAACTCGACAAATCATGACAACAAACACAATATTTTGGGCCAAACAAATAATTACAAAGAAGAAAAACAACAACCGTTTTTTTCTTCTTTCTAAACATTGTGTTTATTGTCATGATTTGTCACGACAAGAGTTGACTTTGTCCGCGGCGTAAACGTCTTTAAAAGTCTGAGGAAAATGAACGGGAAATTATTTTGCGGGTCTCACGAGGGGGCGGGACTGCGACGCTCTATAGGCGGTATGAAGATGGAGTGAGTGTGTGATTGGCTGAGTGAATCATGTGAATGAGAGCGTGATGCTGAGGCAAATGTTGACACCAACTTTACTAACGCAAGACTCGCCCTACTCTGTCTCTGATTGGCTTATCCTGAAATCCCCTCTTCTGCAACGTGCTTTGCTCAGGTTAGAGTGAGAATCCATCTCCCGACGCTAGTTTGAGAGCACAAAGCTGTCAACAGAGAGCACAGAGAGGCTTACCCAGATAGAGACTCCTGCACATACTGTAGCACTGAGAGCAGTCGCCTGTAAGATGACAGATAGACTCACGGCGCTGCAGGGGGAAATGTTTCACTTGGATCACATCACATCACATAACATAACGCGGGTAACGCATGTACAATAAATATAAGGCCGTTGCTGAATGGGAAAGTGTATTGTTACATACAGTATAATGTTACACGTTAGGAACACTGGTGAATATAGGAAATATATGTCTCTATATAGCTTATGCGACATATATGCAGACGGCCAATTTCGAATAATACAGTATGTCATATATGTTGTACATATAAAAATAAATATCTTCATATATTTCGGGGGGGGCGTCAGCTAGGTTGGGAGGTAACGGGGTGCACTGCCAAAAGCGTTTGGGAACCGAACCGCTGGTAGGCCTATAGACAAATACAGAGTAGGGCGGTCACCGCAGTGCCCTGTAGGCAATCAATGTTGCAGTGTCAAGCTTAATATGACACTGCAGCTACATATTGCCTACAGAACAGCGCTCTGCGATCTACAAACTACAACCCAGCGTCCCTGATGCTCAAACATTACAACAGCCCTGAGGCACAGAACACATAATGCAACTTGGAACAGTCTGCCATGATGCAGCAACCCATTACGGCTAATCCTATCAGCCGAAGGTTAATGAATACTTTAATTACTGATAAGAGAACAGGCTTAGTTCGTTACCAATACAATTATGCTTCTAAATATAAGTGCATGGCTTTCTTCAGTCACAGCAGTGTTATGCTGCACTTATCTAACGGTTCTCAATGTGGGTTGAGAGGACCACCAGGGATCCTTGAGAGTGTTCTAAATCGTCCCCACAAAAAGTATTGATTGTTTGGAACCAAATGGACACTACAGGTCTCGGGTCCGTACACTCCAAGAGTTCAAACCGAGGATTTTACAATTTGGGTCGGGGTCCCAGAGATTAAAACAAAAACTGGGGGTCCTTGAAATTAAAAAAGGTTGAGCAGAATCAACAGGCTCTTCCAGGCGATTCTATGAACGTCTCCCGGCCTCCACAATATCAAACTTGCCAGTTGATATTGTTGAAGGAGAAATCAAATTTTGCAATAAAATGCTTCAAGGCATATGAAGCCATATTTACAGTATACTTCTTGGTAAGATGTTAGGATATAAGTCATGACACATCACTACTATACATAATTTGTGGTGACAGCTAGCAGAATGTCAGCACTGTAGCAGACAGATGGCTATTTATACCTGACAGTCACATTTTCACTCTGTTTCCTGCATTAGGACATCTCCTCATGCGTGGGAATGCTAAGGCTAAGCTTCAGGGATTTCTTTACACAAGATATTTTCAAATTTTTATGGAAAACGGGGAGAAAGACAAATCCAGGGGAAAAATGTCCACCACAAGCCAATCCCCCAGCTGACCCAAGCTGCTTAAAACTCCTGTGCTGCATGGCCTTTACACCAATGGAATTCATCATCATAGCAACCTGACATGATCACATCCCATATAAAGCCCGTTGAAGAATGAAATTTAGGAAAGTTCACTCTGCAATGGACAGACGGATGCATCCTGAGTTACCGTATGCCCCCTATCATAGACAGGCACACACCAGCTGGAGTGTTTGTTTCCTCCACAAAGCAGTCCTTATACAGCATTGTAAATAGGTGTTCCTCCACACCACAGCATTGTAAATATCAACTGCTCTGGTTGTACTTTTCAGTGGAAGTTAAGGTCAGAAACTCAGTCCTTATACAGCATTGTAAATAAGTGTTTCTCCACACCACAGCATTGTAAATATCAACTGCTCTGGTTGTACTTTTCAGTGGAAGTTAAGGTAAAAAACTCAGTCCTTATTCAGCATTGTAAATAAGTGTTTCTCCACACCACAGCATTGTAAATATCAACTCCTCTGGTTGTACTTTTCAGTGGAAGTTAAGGTCAAAAACTATTTTGTGGAAAGTAATCAAGTGCATTGTCGTAAAAACTACTTGAAAACCATACTTGAATAAAAATACAGATACAGATCAATGTGTGTGTGTGTGTGTGTGTGTGTGTGTGTGTGTGTGTGTGTGTGTGTGTGTGTGTGTGTGTGTGTGTGTGTGTGTGTGTGTGTGTGTGTGTGTGTGTGTGTGTGTGTGTGTGTGTGTGTGTGTGTGTGTGTGTGATCCACGTAAAGGCTGATGCTTCTACTGTAGATATGCTATGTTTGCTGTTTTTGCATTTGAATCCTGACAAGTAGGGTTTAATTCCACCCGACAGAGATGATATACTGTAGTGCTCTGTAACAGGGGGTCATGTGGGTGTTGTTTTATGCAGAGAGTTTGACACTTCAGGTGAGCTAATTTATTTTAAATGCAATTCCATACACTGTACTATGTGTAACAGTTATCCACATTCAACTTCATCAATTTGAATGATTCTAGTTTCCATTACTGCTTGTAAAACGTAATGTGGCTGACGTATATATACGTTATTTAGAATCCATCTATTGTTTGCTGCTGACATGAAACAGTCTAAAAACAACTTTTAGCCCTGAGCCGGTTCCTAGGGCTAGACCTTGCTCACAACACTCGCACTGTTTCATGTGTGCGCATCATGCACTAAACGGAGGACTTTGAACGCTGTTTTCTCGGAAACTATATGGCGCTGTCCGGGGTGATGATTAGATCGGCGAGGTTCAGGTCTTATTCATGATTTTACACAGCATCGTGATTACAATATTAACGTTTCTAGAGAAAGATAGTTATTGTGTGCCAATACTAGCATTCACTTTGTCTTCTTCTGCTTTTTTTGGGAGACGGAAAAACGGACATGCTTCAGTAGTAATCTGCCTGCATCCGGCCGGCAGACAAGCGATACCGCTATTGGTCACACGGTGGCAGCTTAGTCGTATGTATTAGTATTGGACTAGTGGTTTTGGCACTGTGGCATTTTCATCAGAGTCCAAATAGAAAAACTAATAAAGATGTATTGGAGAGTTGAAACCTTATTCTTGTTCTGCAGCTTTGTGTATTGATTATAATTTAAAGTTTTGTGTGTTTCTCAGTTTTAGTTCTAAGTTTCCCAGTGTGTTTATTGAACAACAATAATGATGTCAAGAAGTAGTTCTGCTTAGTAAGTAAGATATTGTAGTACTTGTTCAACCCGTTAACACTGATCCAGACAAATTGCTTCATCATTCTTTTCTGGCATCAAAGTGAAGAAAAATTACTTTAAACCAAACTGACAATAAAAGAACTGGCTCAAACAAACGGTAATCGTTAATCTTTTATCTAGCATTGTCTGGCAGCACCACAAGCATCGACAACCAAGGGAGACAAAATATTTTCCTCGCAGTCAATTTGACTCGGCTGATAAATTGTTCTTCCAAGTCTTGATCAACAGCAGTCAAATGACATCAATAATGAGATACCCTATAACCATACCTCTCAGCATTCATCTTCCTGACTTACACTGACATGGACTCATTTCATATTCCCCTCCACACTAACAATATGTTTTGAGTTGATAGGAGTTGCATGAGAAAAATGCCAGTGTTGATTAATTGCGTGCTTGTATAATAAACGTCTGCAACCACATTATCATCAATGTTGCATTTTTCCTCTCCACAGTAGAAGCCAGAAGAGGCAGGTAGTAGGGTGTAACAAATGAATGCAGGGAGCCATGAGGGATTAGCAACTGTTTGATACACATGAGGCAGGTGCAACCACACACTGTGAAGCTGCTGGCTCTGCCAGTTTTGAACTTTCTGTTTCCTCTTCAAGGTGAGGGCCTGTGAGGTAACTTTAAAAACACGTGGCTATTGGATGGAGACCTTGTTTGCCCCAAAGACCGTTCCAACAGATCCAATGTAGCTATTATTTAGGCACAATTGGCTCTTGTTAATAGCAGTTGCCCAGTTCTCCCCTTCCTCTCCAAGGCCAGACACAACTTTGGGGACCTTTAATAAGATGTAGACGGTGAGGTAAGGGCAAGACTGCTTAAAGATAAAAGTAATCCACCCAATGCATTCTTTGCCATTTTGTATTTTAATTAGTCAGACGTTATTTGCAGGAACACACAACAAATTAGTGTGCAGGAGAACAAATCAGTGCGGTATTAATCAGTCAATGTGTGCAGTGTGTGTGTGTGTGTGTGTGTGTGTGTGTGTGTGTGTGTGTGTGTGTGTGTGTGTGTGTGTGTGTGTGTGTGTGTGTGTGTGTGTGTGTGTGTGTGTGTGTGTGTGTGTGTGTGTGTGTGTGTGTGTGTGTGTGTGTGTGTGTGTGTGTGTGTGTGTGTGTGTGTGTGTGTGTGTGGGTAGTACATGAGTAGGCCTACTCCTACGTCCATGGGTTCTCCCAAGTCCCAACAAAAGATTGGCTTTGATATATGAGTCCTGTTCTTCACTTCTACCCTCACTGGCAACACTCAATATTGCTCCTGCTGTGCTCCTGATTGGTCATTTGCTCACCGATTGGTTGATTGGCACTTGCAGGCCACCATTCTGGGCCTCTGGACCTGCTCGCAGCCTTGCTGTCATCAACGGATTGTTGCAGCAGGTGGGAGACAGGGCAGATGGCAAGAGGGGGGAGGCCACGTTGGGGTCACTATAAGACCCTACGATTACTTTTGGACCCGCTTGTATTGGCCAAGCTGCACACAAGATGTGAATCTGCTCGTCCATGACAGCTGTGGACTGCAGAGACACAAAGACCCTGTGTGGAGTTCACACAGGGGACCCAGAACCACGGCCTGCACCGTTTTACACGGTTCCAGATCAGAGACGCTAACTGTTACCACCAGTGGTGGAAAAAGTACTCGCATGTTTCAATGCTGCAATGTGGAAAGTATTGGTATCAAAATGTTCTTAACCCATTCAGAACAGGAACCCCTTTTGGTGTCCTACTTTAGCTATTGAAACATAGCAGATCTACAAGCTCATATAGAGCGGCACCAAGTGCTGCGCTACAAGCTTGGAGATCTGCTATTTTAGAAAAATCGTGAAAAAGTAGCACAAATATTTGAATATATACTTTCAGAGCGGACATTTTTTACTCAAATCTTTGCTTCTGGGAGGGTCCCTGGAACAACATATTTCCAGAAGGGGGCCCGCAGCCAAATACAGATAATTCTGGGGGTCCTTGACATGAAATAGGTTGAGCACCACTGACATAGAAACATAGGTTTTTCAGAAAACTGCCATGATTTAGAAGACATTTTGTAGAATCGAGCTTAGGTCTAAATGGGTTAAACTAAAGTACCAAAAGTAAAAGTAATTGTTGTCCAGCCTGTCCCACTTCACGTTTTCAAATGTACAGTATAAACTTTTTTTGAAAATAGCAGATCTACAAGCACACATCGCATCGCGATGTGAAGCGTTGTAAACTCGTCGATCGGCTGTTTTCAAATGGTTGAAATCTATCTGAAGTGGGTAATAATAATAATCAAAATCTATAAAGTAATATAATATTTTTTTAATTATTGCAGTGGAGTAAACCTACTCTGAGATGTAGTGGAGTAGAAGTAAAAGTATTGGAAATTGGAAATAATCAAGTAAAGTACCTAGGCCTACAGTAGTAAATGTACTTAGTTACTTTCCACCACTGGTTATACCACAACAACATAGGTGGAGGAGTACAGGATTTAAAGGATATAATATTGTCCAATTTCCACTATGTTATTGAGTTAGATTGAAATCCCCGCAAGCAGGCCGGGTAGAGTAAAACACTTTGGCAAATCCTGTTGATGTATGAAATGAAATAAACCATGGAAAGTGATTTTACACAACATTTATTCAGCACAGGGGAACAGAGGCAGTTGCTTGCTGCTTAAAACAATTAGTTTAATCAATATAGCCTATCACATACTGTAGCCTATACATGGGCAACTGGCGGCCAAGGGGCCACCTTAGCTTAATGGGGCCCGCATGTCAATTATCCAACCCCAACATCGGAACGCTGACATATTATTGATTTCAGCTATAGCAAAGATGGCCGACCTGCAAGCTCAAAAGGGGTCGCACTATACTACGCATTTTGAGTGCTTGTAGATCGGCTATTTTTGAGTGTTGCAACCACTCCAAGGAACAGCTTTGTCTGTGTTCACCTATGTATGTGACGTTCACGTATGTATGAGCATCATATAATGAGTACCAGTAGGGGCGCTGTTGCCTGCTAATGACAGAGAGAGAGAGAGAGAGAGAGAGAGAGAGAGAGAGAGAGAGAGAGAGAGAGAGAGAGAGAGGAGGTGAGGGGAGGGGAGGGGAGGGGGGGGGGGGGGGGGAGTTGCACCACTCGGTTCACACGGGTGTGATTTTTTGCTATACATTTGGGTGACATACAGTAGAATGACGATAAGTAGGGCATTAATTACTGACCATCATCAATGCAATGTGGCCCTCTGGAGTGAGTGTGGAAATGTGGCCCTCTCCATCATCAAAGTTGCCCTCCCCTGGCCTATCAAACATGAACAGTCCCTAATACTGTATCTTCCGGAAGGAGCTTTTAATTTTTTATATGGCTCTATTCAAGGAAATATACCAGCCACACATGAGCATGTCAGATTGTCAGAGTGTTTTAATCTGATCATTACAATAATGTCTAGGGAGGTAAAATTGTGAGATGAATAATAAATAAACACTAATAAGAGATGAGGGGATTAGTGCAAACATGTGATGTTAAGACCCCCCCCCCCCCCCCCCCCCCTCCCCCTGCTGGGGGTTCTCAGTGTGAGAAATAAGAATTCTATCAAGGCCATTTGCATTCGTCACACGCTCAGCGCACGAGAGCTGAGCATGCTCCGCATGGGAGCTGGCAGCCCTGAAATGTAAGGTAAACGCAGAGTAAATTATACACTGAGGCTGTAACTGAAAGACGATGAAATGCCAAGAGCAAATGTTTAGTTCAATTACACTCAATTTGCACAAAAGGGAGTTAAGGGACGTAATGGTGTGAGCAAGAACTATACAGAATCGTTATATTAAGATTATTCAGTGTGAGCAATGAATCGATTGTGATTAGTGATGGAAAGTAATACGTAAATTTACTGCAGGGCTGTATACTTTTTAAATTGTTGAGGTACATTTACTTCACTTGAGTATATGCATGATTTATTTTGACTTCTCCATTACATCTCAGAGGCAATTATTGCACTTTTTGATGCCAATACCTTTCTGCATACATTTATTGTACTCAAGTAATAATGTGAACACGTTGAGATGTAACAGAGTATTTCTACCTTGTTGTATTGCTACTTTTGAAGAATCTGAGTAGCCTAGAGGCTACTTGATCTTCCACCACTGGTTATGGGGTGGGCTGGGGTATTTTTATTGGATAATGACTTCTTCTGAATCATTGATGTATCAACCACATAGTAGTATTTCTCCATCAGGGAGAGTGGCCACAGGTCAAGCCGGGCATATTCGCGGTGGGCCGCAACTGTAGGGGGCCGCCATGACAGGCAGGCAGGCCAATAGGCAGCAGGCCACCAGGAAAGGTTCTGGCGTGCTGCCATTCTGCCAGTGCCATCATGATAATTTCACTGTACCTGTATCTGTGAGTGACAAATAAACCCTCTACAAAGGGTTGTGTAGTTGTCTGTTGGTTTGTATCATTCATGTTGTTCTGTAAAAGTGGTGGTATTAGGGCTTGTTTGTTTGTTTGTGCCTCGATGGAGTGGGCGGTATAGTTTCTGCTATCTCGCTGGTTGTGGTGGGCCGGTCTGGGCCAAATTCACGCGAAAATGACCGGGCCGAATATTTGTCCCAGTCCAGCCCTGTTCCCCATGCGAGATAAGATAATATTTGTCCCAGTCCAGCCCTGTTCCCCATGGGAGATAAGATAAGATAATATTTGTCCCATGCAGTCCAGCCCTGTTCCCCATGGGAGATAAGATAACACATCCATCAGATAGTGTTGGTAGCACGTGCAGCTCGCTCCACATCCATCAGCATCGTCCAACCAGGAGAGCAGGGTGTATAATTATCTCTCTGGGACTTCTGACTGCATCCATGATCAATCCA
>NC_137878.1:32880821-32988321 GCF_963924005.1 Protomyctophum bolini | reverse complement strand
CATTGTATGCATACAAGACAAGTCTGCTATTTCTAAAATATTTATTCTATACATTTAAAAACTTGAAATAGGACATTCTGCACAATGACTACTTTGACTTTTGGTGCTGTAAGTACATTCTGCTGCCAATACTTTTGTAAGCTACTTTTACACAAGTCAATTTTAAATTACTTTTACTTCTAACAGAGTATTTCTACATTTCAGTATTGATACTTTTACTTAAGTAATGAATGTGAGTATTTTTTCCACCACTGCTTGTCGGTTTAGCTTAGAATCACATCTGATGAGCTTCCATTCCACATTGCATTATAGTCATTATGAATGACAAACCAGCTGAGACGGACAAATCAGACTATAATCAATTCCGCTTCATTTCATCAATGAGGGGGACGTTGACGTTCACTTGCTCTCTTTGGATGTTAAGAAAATTATCAAGATTTAGCACAGTAGGCGGCCTGCAGTGTCTTCCACCATCTGTTTAAGAATTAAATAGGAGGCTTTTAGCAGCAGCTCTCAACACTGGGCAACGTTGAGGAACTTATTCCATCTGAAGGTTCCCTCGCTGGGCATGTGCTACCAGATAAATGTGTCAGAAAGAAGCTTGGACAACCATGACAGCCTGAGGCGGGGCATATGCAGCTGGCATTCAAAAAAGACGCCGCCGATTAAACCATCACATCCCGTGATTCTGCTCAGGAAGAGCTTGACGTGACGTAACGTGACATCCAGCAATGAAAGCAGATTTCATGGCACATTGTGACTTCTACAAGCCTTCATAACAGGCTATGAAACGGAAAATCCTCTCCTTCCTGAATTAATGATGTTCACTGAACCTTGAACTGCTCTGTGAACTCACGGCTGGCTAATTAGCACATGGTGAACGTGAGCGAGCGTGTAGGGGAGAGCTGCTGTTTCTTCACAGCTTGTGTGATTTATGCATAAACACCGGTCAGCCACCATCCTCTGTCACAAATTGGACCATCATGTCTCGTCGCAGCAGGATTGAGCAATGCACCTGCTGATGCGGCCGCATGCTTTGCAACAGTGGCAGCAACCTGCAGCTCTCTGCCCAGAGCAAATCCATGCAAGTCACTGTATTACCATGAGATATTGGGTGTGTCATGCACCAGCACAGATTAGAAGAGAGGAAATAACTTCCTTTGAATAACAGTGGAATCAGGAACGTGATTGGTACTACAAATGTAATCCTCTCCCCTGACAGTTCACAAGGCCGAATCAAAGGGTAGTACAAATCCTTATCAAGGGCATTATTACAATACTACAGAGATTACAGTACTGCAAACATCAGTTGCTTGCGTCCACTTGCTAAGGTGAACTAGGCCTACAAAAAGTCTATTCATGTCCTTCAGATTTGACTAATATTCGAAATTGTAATAATCACACAGATCACAATGCTTTATCAGTACTGTATATTTTAAGTCACCCACATTTCTTACTGAACTGTGTGTGTGTGTGTGTGTGTGTGTGTGTGTGTGTGTGTGTGTGTGTGTGTGTGTGTGTGTGTGTGTGTGTGTGTGTGTGTGTGTGTGTGTGTGTGTGTGTGTGTGTGTGTGTGTGTGTGTGTGTGTGTGTGCGTGTGCGTGCGCGCGGGATCTTTGATAAACCAAAATGTCAAATCAAACCATGCAGGTGAAAAGGCTTTATAAAATGTGCATATGAAAGTTTAATGGGAATGGAAATACCCAATATTTTATATTAACACCTTCCCCAGAGGCATAGCTTTATGCATGGCACTACAAACTGCTGTGAATACTTAAAGAATATTCCCATCCTGACCATGGCACAGTGGCGGCTCCAGACAATTTGTATTGAGGGTGCTGGAAGGGAGCTTGACTATTAGTATTAATGGAGGTGCTACATCCCGTGCACTTGCACATGTTGCACTCGCACTTTTTTCCGGGATTCCGCAGAGAACAATCCTGACCAGTTATCTAGCAAAAATCGATTTTGTTTTAAAATCCTTCATGAAATGGATACAATTAATTGTAATTAGGACTGTTCAGTTCATCTATACAAATCACAGAGATGGGACTGCCGATGGAATTAGACTTACAGTATAAATAATGTGGATGTGACTGTTTATGTCACGGAGATGGGAAGAAGAGAGGAAGATATACGGGCTCTAATTAGGCCGAACGGCCTGCGATGCCCCCTCCCTCCCTCCCTACCTTCAAAACCGCACTGAAGTGAAAACCTACATACTAGCCTTCCCAAGCAGACTTGATTTTAACTTGTTATTAAAATTGTTAATTATTGTTAATAATTGTTGTTATAAATGATCTTTTACTTCGTTTTCCTAATAAAGTTGTCCTTTTCTTATGTTTCCTCCCCTGGCCCCCGCACATGTAAAGCATATTTTAGTACCTGCGCTATAAGTCCCAGATATTATTATTTTTATTATTATTAGCCATACACTCAGTTGACCGAGGTCCCCCAGGTCCACTAGTATTTCCCAATGATTGGCTGAGGAACTCATGTTTGCATCTGAACACAAAGAAAACTGTGTGTATGTATTTTTCACGTAACTCCACAGACCCTGACATTGACATTCTCATCGAGGGTAATAAATATCTTGGAATTACACTAGACTCAAACTTGACATTTAAAAAACATGTTAAAAAAAATCAAATTCAATCTAATTTCAGACACATAAGACCATATCTAACAACTGATGCAGCTAAACTCTTCATGCATGCTATGATTTTTTTCACACATAAAGTACTGTTTCACAACCTGGTCACAAATCAGACAACTTTAAAACCCATATAGAATCACTGTACAAACAGACATTAAAAACACTTGACCAAAAGCCCAACCGTTACCACCATTGCCACATAGTTCAAAAGTACAACTTATTTAATTTTAACAGCTTTAAACACTTTGATGTGTTTTTGTATGGATAACTTTATCATCATTTTAAGAGCCTGCTCAGGGCAAAAAATAACAAATCTGTAAAGGCATGATGTAATTAAGCAATATATGCCTCAGGCTGTCATGGTTGTCCAAGCTTCTTTCTGACACATTTATCTGGTAGCACATGCCCAGCGAGGGAACCTTCAGAGGGAATAAGTTCCTCAATATCATGCTCTGTGGCAAATTCAGAGCAGACTCATGGGACTGTGATTTTAGATCAAGATAGCAAGATGAAAAAATCTGAGGAAAGAATAAAAGATTAAAGTAACTATGGAACTAACTATGGGTTCATTTTGGGGTCATGGATGGCAGGAGCCTCCGTCACAAAGAAGAAGCTCAACTTGCTACTGTTTTAACAGGAACAGTGACTAGAGTGACATCTGCAGTTCCATCAATGTGAAAGACATCAGTCAGACTGACATCAATTGTCAAAAGTGTGGTCAAAAGCATGTTTATACATTGGTGTGAAATGTAAGGACAACAGAAGAGCAACTATTCCTCTCTGATGCCTGAGAATGTTAATGCAGGATGTGAATCATGCATGTGACTAGACTGCTTCAGGTCAGCAACTATAGAGAGAGAGATGTTCTGGTAGGGTGCATATACACCGCTCATTACAAACACTAATGCACATTAGAGAGTTCAGCAGTGCAGAAAACCATAGCTGCTGTTCTACAGAGATGTGGTGAAAGGTTACAGTATAATGGTTAGATGAGTCATCCTTCACCAATATTGGGTGAGTGTGCATGTGCGGTGTACATCAATAGAACGGTACAGGCCTGAATTCTTGACCCCTACAGCGATGGCGTTCCTGGCATGATTTGGGTGCACTTGTCCCCTAAGGGAAGGATATTCTGTGAGTGACGGTGTATTTGACAGTCCTTTGTGCTGCTAGCTAGCTGACAGGCTGCATAACCAAGATCCCATCTGACTCCTGTTGAACTTGTGGTACATTTGCATATAGAATCCAGAAATTATATATTATACAATATACTGTATATATTTTTTGTGAAATTTCATGTTGAAATTTTAAAGAAGAGTATTGTATTGATCATCCAATCAGGATAGCGATGGGCTTTCCGCCAATCATGATGGAGCGGGGGCGGGCCTTTGTGTGCGTGCTGTTGTCCTGTCGCGTGTCCCCCGGCTGTAGTGCGTGCATGCATGTGCACATCTTGTTAGCGGGGTGGACCTTTTTTTTCCTTCCAAATCACCCAAATCACTGAATGCTCCTTTAATATAGTTTTGATGGAATATAGGCTTTTACATCACATAAAAATATAGCGGGTTTAGTGATGGTTTGACAAAAGTTGGGTTTAGTATAGGGTTAAGGACTTAAGCATGCTGGAAACATTTAATTGATACATTCAATTATACCTATATATTCACACATTGATAGAATATACATAATATATGAACCAAGTTCCAGTAATCAATATGGCATTCTGTGCACACACTGTATGCTGTCTTGTACTGTACATACAGTAGAATATTAAATCAAGTCATGTGAGAATACATTCCTTTTAGGAGGCTTACTGCTGTGAAGAGGCATATAATGAATAGTGAATACTGTGTATACACTGTAGTAAAGTAAGCATCCCTGTTGAGAATCACTGACCCTGCATATGTCAATGTGTGTACCTTCAGAAAACTACTGCAAAGCACCAAGAGTGCCTTGGTGCCTTAAGAGACTGACAGTGGAGAAAGAACAACAACACACCATTTTGAAATGAAATGTATTAAAGAATATTCACGCACGCACACACACGCATGCACACACATACGCACTCACGCATACACACACACACACACACACACACACACACACACACCACCTTCCAATCGCACTTGATTACTATTCGGTGCAGGTGTGAAGTAAATAAAGGAAGTAAATAAAGGAAATGAAGCAAACAATGTGGCGGGTGAGGAGCTAGTGAACACAGTTGGAGACGGAGAAGGCATATTTTACGCAGCGCAAAGATGTCCCGTTACCGTGGATAGACGTGGTCGAATGAGGAGAGTGGAGACTGAAGCCCTGATCGAAATGAGGACGAGTACATTAATCAATTGCTTAAGAAAACACAAACACTGCAGTGCAGTGTAATAGTATTATAGCCTACAGAATATTCTGTCTGTCTGTGCGTGCCGTAAACATGGAGTGCTGTCACTGTGTTGGGGGTAGGAACTTTCATCTCGATAAACTTGTAAACATTTTGCGCTGCTGTCTGTGTTATATCAGTGCGGCTCAGCGCTGTGCCTCCATGCCTTTTAATACTCTATGCTCCATGCCCAAAAGAACAGTGCGTGGCTGCGTGCTTATAGTGAGAGAGCGAGAGAGGGGGGGGGGGGGGGCAGTCCCAGACGGCACGACACATAATGCACGTTATGAGTATAATTTTATCACCATAGATTTATCATTTCACTGTGTAGGCTAGTTTATGAATGTAACACATTGATAAAGGTCCCCCCTGCTGCGTTTCCAATTGCTGCGGATCATGACAGTGTGAAGGCAAACCGTAGCCAATTAAATATGCAAGAATCCCATTTCTCCTCCCATACGCATTCGAGTCTACCGAAGTATTAGGTGAGAATGCGACCTAAGTCGTAACAAAAGCCTGCCTACCTGGAGTCAGGTTGATTCACAGATGAGGTGGTTGGTGACTTCAAACCTGCAGGGAATGATAGAGGGGAGAGGGAAGGAGAGTACTCCTTTATACTACAATGGATCAATTTATTTTTTCCATGTCCTATACATAAAAATATAAAAGTAACCATTTTGTTAGCAGCATACAGCTGCTCCTCATTGCTAATCCCATATGTTCCCTTTGCTGTGTGACCCTGAGCAGATACACCAAGATGAAGACGGCCACAAACATCTACATCTTCAACCTGGCTCTGGCTGACGCCTTGGCCACCAGCACGCTTCCCTTCCAGAGCGCCAAATACCTCATGAACACGTGGGCCTTTGGCGAGGTGCTGTGCAAAGTGGTCATCGCTATAGACTACTACAACATGTTCACCAGCATCTTCACGCTCACCATGATGAGCGTGGATCGCTACATCGCCGTGTGCCACCCCGTCAGAGCGCTGGAGTTCAGAACGCCTGCCAAAGCCAAGCTGATCAACGTCCTCGTCTGGGTGCTGTCCTCGGCCATCGGGGTGCCCATCATGGTCATGGCGGTGACCAAGGTGTCAGACACTGGTGAGATAATTACCCATGTTTGTGTTATCTATCAATCAATCAATCAATCAACTTCAATTGTGTAGACTCAGGGGTCCATTAAAAACACAAAACATAAAAACACTACATACAGAAAGAACACACATCTTATAACACTGAGGCTGGGGTTTAGTCCGGCAGCTGGACTTGTGGGGTGGGAATTTCGTATATAGTATTTTTTATTGGCCTAAAATATGGTCTATATACAGTACATCGATATATACATTCATGAATCCACTTGCTGACTAGCTGTCAGTATTGAGCAATTTTTGTTATAGGGGTTTCTTGTGACCCTATAGTCTACCATTAACATCCAATATAAGGCAAAACCGTCAAAACTGTCAAACTTTCCTTATGCTTTAAGTAGCATGTGACATGTGACAAACTAGGGGGTTTTCATGATTCTGAATCCATTCCAGGCATTAGTTTTGAACAAAAACACTCCTTGGGCTAACAATGGCCATAGCATAGCATGACTTAATGTGATGAGATCAACACAAATGTGATGATGTCAGCATATTTTGGGCACATTTGGGCAAGTGGCTAATGCTGTTTTTATCCCAAGGAGTGCTGTTGTGCAAAACTAATGCTTGTAATGGATTCAGAATCATGAAAACCCCCTACATGTAGGTTGACACATCACCAATGAGTTTAAAAGGTTGTTAATGTTAGGGTCACAAGAAACCCCTATAAAAGAAATGGCTCAATACCGACAGCCGGCCAGCAAGTGGATTCATGAATGTATGTATATAGACAATATTTTAGGCCAATAAAAAAGACTATATACCAAATCTCCCACTTTAAACAAAATAAACCTGTCGGCTGCCGGACTATAGTTAGACAGCAGCATAATACTAGAATTCTGAGACTCATCAGGTTTCTCAACAGGGCAACAGTGTTGACTCCCACATTGCAGAAGTCCCTTGCACAGTAAGGTCGCATTCTCACCAGAGAGCTTTGCTGCGATTAAAACGAATCCTGCTGCGCATTTTCAGAAAGTGCGCTTCGTTTGGCAGGTGTGAAGGCTCTTTCGAATCCTAATGCGCAACAAAGAACCGCATTTTACTCCGAGCAAAAACGGGGGTTTCGCTTCGCTTCCAATCGCGCTTGACTACGATTCGGTGCAGGTGTGAATGCAATCCGCAGCAAATACAGGAAATGAAGCAAACATACGTCAGGCGGGTGAGGAGCTGAACACAGTTGGAGACGGAGAAGGCATATTTTACGCAGCGCAAAGATGTCCCGTTACCGTGGATAGACGTGGTCGAATGAGGAGAGTGGAGACTGAAGCCCTGATCGAAATGAGGACGAGTACATTAATCAATTGCTTAAGAAAACACAAACACTGCAGTGCAGTGTAATAGTATTATAGCCTACAGAATATTCTGTCTGTCTGTGCGTGCCGTAAACATGGAGTGCTGTCACTGTGTGGGGACTAGTGGGGAGTAGGAACTTTCATCTCGATAAACTTGTAAACATTTTGCGCTGCTGTCTGTTATATCAGTGCGCTCAGCGCTGTGCCTCCATGCCCAAAAGAACAGTGCGTGCGTGGCTGCGTGCTTATAGTGAGAGAGCGAGAGAGGGGGGGGCAGTCCCAGACCGTCGGCACGACACATAATGCACGTTATGAGTATAATTATCACCATAGATTTATCATTTCACTGTGTAGGCTAGTTTATGAATGTAACACATTGATAAAGGTCCCCCCTGCTGCGTTTCCAATTGCTGCGGATCATGACAGTGTGAAGGCAAACCGTAGCCAATTAAATATGCAAGAATCCCATTTCTCCTCCCATACGCATTCGAGTCTACCGAAGTATTAGGTGAGAATGCGACCTAAGTAACCTGACGATTATACACAGGGGAGTACAACATGCTCTGAAGAGCCTAGATACAAATTGTCATCATCAGTTAGTTGGTCTGTTATTTAATGCCCCAGATACATAATTATGCTTCGCATGCTATGCATGATTTACATTTAGCGAGGACCAATTGTATTTTTGATTGATTGAATACTTTATTAGTCAGAAATGTAAATAGCATGTGGTACAGTCAGACATTAAGGCAAAAAGGATAACACAAAAACAATCCTGGCTGGGGACTTGTTTCCATTGTGGTCCTATGTATTTAATAATTCATCATAACATAAAAAAATAACACCATGATACTGATATCATGATATCCCCTCTACTACAGGTAATCCCCCCCCCCCCCCTCCTCAATTGCTCTTCAGCAACTGACTTTAACTTTTTATGAGTTGCATCCTGTAGTAATATATTGGTTGAGTTTCACACATGAATATATTGTGTTCAGTCATTTTGTTATGGAGATACAGATCTGTCATGAGCATCAGAGCATCACTTTGCATAATGTGATGCATATGTGATAGGCGAGGCAAGCATTCATGTCCATGTTCGTGGCGAGCGCAAGCATGTTTGTCATTTAATCATCTTCCTCAGCGGAGACGTCTTCAGTCCTTAGACTTCCAGTCGGGGCAATTAACAGAGGCTAGTGGGTGAGTTGTGCACCCATGTCAGCCGGATTTTGAACAGCCTGAGAAGAGGCAATTCCTCTCACTTGCCTCCTGACCACTGAGGCTATCACTATCAGAAGGATAACAATCCCTACTGAAATTGCTGCTCCCCAGCCCCCTTAAGTGCTCAGTTAACCACTTAAACCAGTCGGGTGCATATGTCCAGCATTCTCTTTCACCTCCTGTCTTAGTGCATGTGTTGTCGAAATCAGAGTATATCAGAGGCGAAGACGAGATAGGTCTAAGATATTACGTTTATTGAAACCCAAGTACATGAGTAGCCATCCAAAGCAGTTACTCCTGGGAAGCTTCGATGCCGTTAGCTGTCACTTCTAGCTCATCCTCTTCCTGGGGCTTTTATTGCAGATGATTACATTTAGAGGAATGTTCTGGAACATCAAGTAACAATCAGTCTTTTGTTTACCAAAATGCCTACTATTTACCAAGCCAATTTGGGATGTCTCACCCAACTCGTGTCAGAGAAGCTTTCATTACACGGAGCAGCCTAAGCCTTTATTATCCCTGGGTGATGGGAGCGATACAAAGGGGCAATAAGTTCTGTAAGAACAGCACTGCTGATGTGTTCTTATTATTTCTGATATCAGCACTCACAACTCAAAACAACAATGACCTCACCTCTTTAACTCATTTATACACTCTAGGTAAATATCCGTACCCCCTGCCTATGGGACATAATATGCCAGCTACGGATTGTTTCATACCCGCACTTTCACTTTGTCTGACTTTATCAGTGACACTTCAGAGCTCTGACAACCAATAGGAGTGAATGAGATGCGGGTCCAGAGAGAAGTATCAATGCTTTGTTTGTCAAGTAAAGGAGAAACATAATGCTAACTTAACCTACTGTACCTTGGCAAGGCTAATGTTTCAACTTAACCAGTCAGAGCTTTTTTTTTACAGGTCCGTGGTGGACAGTATCTGCCCAGGCCCCTAGGAGGGCTGTAAAGGCTGACACATGCTAACCTGCACTTAAGTGTCACTGTGAGATCACTGTGTTCAAACATTGGTTTCTTCTTGTGTCAGGAGGAGTTAGACACAAACACAGAAAGTGCAGACAATAATATAAGGCTAAATAAGACTTATGTGAGACAGAAAGGATCACCCTGGGGTTTGTCATTACTGTCAGTAACCACCTTATTGAGCCGATTCCACCTGACTCTCTCTCTCGCTCTCTCTCTCTCTCTCTCTCTCTCTCTCTCTCTCTCTCTCTCTCTCTCTCTCTCTAGGTAAAGTCATCTGCATGTTGAAGTTCCCTGATCCAGACTGGTACTGGGACACAGTGACTAAGATCTGCGTGTTCATCTTTGCGTTCGTGGTGCCGGTGATGGTCATCACCATCTGCTACGGCCTGATGATCCTGCGTCTGAAGAGCGTGCGGCTGCTGTCCGGCTCCAAGGAGAAGGACCGCAACATGAGGAGGATCACACGCATGGTGCTGGTGATCGTGGCAGCCTTCGTCATCTGCTGGACGCCCATCCACATCTTCATCATCGTCAAGACCATGGTGGACATTGACACCAGGAACCCCTTGGTGATCGCCAGCTGGCACCTGTGCATCGCCCTGGGCTACACCAACAGCAGCCTCAATCCCGTCCTCTACGCCTTCCTGGACGAGAACTTCAAGAGGTGCTTCCGGGATTTCTGCCTGCCCTGCCGGCCCACAGCGGACCAGAACAGCCTGAGCCGAAGTCGGAACGCCACCAGGGAACCGGTGTCCGTCTGTGCCCCGTCGGAACCAGGGAAGAAGCCGGTATGACTAGGCATGGAGCGGATCACCCGCGGCTCTCGATCTCGGAGGATCCAGCACGATCTGCAGACAGAGGTGACACAAATCTCTACCACAGAGTTCTGAGAGTGTCTTGGCAAGTCCAAGAGGGAGTTACATCTGTTGTTCTCCAGAAGATATTCAAAGGAAAGGCTAAAAGATTCAGTGACGCAACATACGTTTCATTCTAATCATGTTTTTTCACTGGTCAAATCAGAAAATGGAGTCCACACACACACACACACACACACACACACACACACACACACACACACACACACACACACTCTCAGCTCTCTCTCTCTCTCTCTCTCGCTGAGTGACTGCCTCACAGCTTCAGTCTGATAAGGCTAATTATCTGCTCCATGCACACCAGTACAGGGCTTCTTCGTTATGTAAACAAAGCAAAGAAACACCTGAATAATTATGCATCTTAAGTTGTGCAGCAAAAAGTACAATATTGGTCTAGAATAGAATTGGTCTAGAATACTCTATGCACGCAAAATAACTCTTCCTATACTTCCTACTGCCCCTTCCCTACGTTCCATTCTGGTCAAACAGAGTCAGGGTGCGGATATTATTGTGCATGTTGGCTCACTGGAAACACTACACCAGTGGGTCTCGAAGTGTCCTTGAGTGTTCCAAATGGGTTCCAAATGAGTGTGCAACTCTGATAGTGTACAAATGGTTCAATTTGAGTGTACAAATGGTTCCATTTGTACACTCTCTGAGTTATGGCGGTTCTTGAAATAAAATAAAAAGTTTGAGAACCACTGTACACTAAATGGAACAGAGCCTTCATTAGTATCATTGGTAACACCTGTGAAGGAAGTAGGGAGGCAGCCCAGAAGTAGGAAGAGTTATTCTGTATGCATAGAGACTATAAGAGCGACACAGCGCCTGCATTCTCGTTCTGTGAACACACAGGCAGACAATCGCTCCGTGAGTAAAAGCCAAGTGGATTGCAGATGGATGTGTTGCGCGAGGCGAGCGCGAACGTGACAATTTCACTGCGTCGTTCCAGTTTGTCACTCCGACTGCCTATAATGAATGACAAAGTTCTGTGTGAGAAAGCCCTTACATGAGCTAAGACAAAGACATTGTCAAACAATAGCCTTACTGCTTCAAAGTCCTCCATGTTCTGGGAAAAAAAGAAAGAAAGAAAAGTCTAAACCTTGGCATCAAAGAGACGTGCATTCAAAATGTTCCATTTCTCAAACAGAAGTCAGATTGTGACTCCTGTGACAACCCGTTTTTCATCTCTGTCTTCAAAGACATCGCAAATCTCAAAGTCTGTTGAGTATTACAGCACAGAAACAAACAAAAGAGCATTGGCCACTGCCTGCTGGATGCACAACAAGGTCACTGAGACACTGAAATGCAAAGAGCATTTTGGAATCTGGGTTAGTATCCAGTATGCTGTACTATAGACCTTTTGGGGGGGGAAACATCTCCTTTGATTGAGAATAATGTCTGCCATGAATAGATTAATGTTTAAACGGACACAACCCCCTCTCCTGTACAGAAACACTGAATTCTGATTGTGCTGATTGTTCTGTTTTTCACCTACTGTATATCACTGTCAAGGGCAACTGGGAAACTGTGAGAATCACTGTGGAACTAGAAGAATAAACAGTCACAAGTCACAACAGAAGACTGTGGACTACAGAGTATGAACACTCACTGTTTTTATGGAGCGCACTTCAGCCATTTTCAACCGTATCTTCATATACTGCTCCTCACTTTAATGATGCTCATTAAAAGAAAGCACAATTTCTGCCTACTCAATGTGCCTCATTAGTGGGTTATTATGGACATTTCAGAGACCTGCCTACCAATTACATCATCAATAGGGTCCATGGGGAATCAATGCAAGAAAGGTAGCATTCTGAAATAGAAGTATTTTTTTCTTGCATTAATACGGAATTATGAATTAAAGGAAAAAAAGAAAATAAGTTGAAATCTTGTTTGAAATTACTAGACCTGCCTTTCAGTGATGTCCCGGTCACGTTTTTTGCTCCCAATCCTGATTCCAATCATTTGGTTTTGAACATCTGCCAATACCAATTTTTCCTGATCCAAATCATTTTATAGAACACGTTTATGCCGTATCACAATAGTACAATATCCCAAATCACAGACAATATTCCGTCTAATATCATGACATGGATATAATATTGATACTAGGGATGTCCCGATCACGTTTTTTGGCCCCCGATCCGATTTCCGATCATTTGATAATGGCGTGATCAGCCCCAATTTCCGATCACCCAATCCGATCGGGACAACCCTAATGCCTACCGATGATGTCGCTCACAGAGTGACTAGACAGAAATGGTGACATGAACTTCATATCATGAGCATTAGTGTATGAAGATATGTTGAAGTGTCCTTTAACAGCATTCAAAGGGACAACGTAGCCTATGTGGCCATAATGTGGCCAGTGTTTTACTGTGAAGTATTGATCCTGAGTCAGGCAAGAGTATCAATTTGCCTCCTAAATGAGCACAACGCTGTCATCTGTCAAATTTAATATCCCTGGCACACTGACTTGTTTAGTATAAAATTCATTGCCTGTGACAGATCTAGACACTCATCAAATTGGAGACTTCAATCAATAGGGCAGCGAGGTCGATCATTACACTGCTATGTTGCCAAATATGTCAGAAGAAGAATTTACTGAAAAGCATTCTTGTCCATCTATTTTGTATAGACCAATGCATGCTTGAGATAAATTGTGCCATAATGTGATATATATTCAAATGTAATATTATACAATATTACTAGTGTACAATAGAAGTTGCTATCATTGTTGAAGGGATACAATTGGTCATTTATGTCACCATGGGTATAAATAAGAAGTGAGACACTTTGTAGAAAGGAAGAGTTTTCTTTTTTTGACTAACATATTTGAGTGGCAGCTATTTAATTGACTTTGCGTTGTGCCCGTGTATTCTGTCCGTATGTCAGTATTTCAGCACATTGTTTAAACCACTGACATAGTGCAGCTCAAACAAACGCTAGCGGAAGGCTTAATGGATTTGCTGTTTTATTTGAAGTGGGGCTGTCTCAGTTGAAGGTTATTATAGTTTTGACATTTTTATTTGTTTAATTTTTATTTATTTATTTCAATTTCATTATTTAATGTTTTAATCTAAATTGAGTTCACTAGTTTAGTTTATTAAAAGTAAAGTAAAAGTAAAAAAAAAAAAACTATACTTGGAAGGTTTGAATGTCAACCCCCAATTATAGATTTTGAGAGATATTGAGAAGTGGTTGTTTAATTGTTAAAATATAGTTTTAGATTTGCAGAAGCCTTGCAATTAGTAAATTGAGATTGGATTGAGGATCAAGATTATACAAACTTGCATACAAGCACAACAGACGGAATGTTCCAGGCATTGGGTTCATGCATTCACACAGCATTATCCGTTTTTGATATAAAGCCGATTTTCAAGCTGTATGATGGTTTGTCGATATTGTATTTATTCTTCACCTCTCTTATGTTTGGTAATCCATTTTGTTTAATCATCTCATCATTAGAGAATACCTAATGCTTGGGCTATATAGTTACATTATTACAGTGACATTTACTTTTCAGTCACTTTGGTAGCTGATGTGTAACTGCTTAAACCTGAAACGTACATTTTGTGTTAGATGCTAATTTGTCATATAGCGCCATATAAGGTCCTGTTCATACTTTTGTAACATTCACACAATTTTCATTGCTTCTATTATATAGGCTAATGTATCTCTAATACAAATGCAAAACAACATGGCTCAAGTCTAACGCTGAATATTGGTTTGAAATGAATAAAAAATAAATAACATGATGGTGTGCATGGGCATGCATGGATTCTGTCTTTATGAGGAAACATTCACGAAAGACTTGCTAAAACTTACTGGGGACAACAAGAAATATGACATTTTCAAATGACAGAATTTCTCCCTTTTTTAAAGGCAATTGAAATAGAACTAGTCTGGCCATGCCAGGCTAATCCTTTAGTGTGAGCTCACCCGTCAGGACAATTTGTGTCTACACAGTAGGTGTGGAGGATTCATTTCCAAGGGTCGGTTACAAACGGATTCAAATGTCACAGCAACAAAATAAATTGAATAGTGGGCTCTGAAAGCGAAATGTAATTCATACCAGATCAATCTGCCCAGGGCTATTTGTTTTAGTTGTGGCATATTAATCATGGTTTCCAGGCTACTACAAGATAATCTGGGTGAGGACTGAGGAGTGGAGTGATGAGAACGTATGGCATGGAATCCAGATTGATTGCTATGTTGTTGTTGTTTTTTGGGTTGTTTTTTGAGGGGCGCTATATCTGTCTGTCTGTCTGTCTGTCCATTTAGCACGGAATGTGCTCAGCTTATTGACTGAGCACATTGTGATGAGAGAATGAGCGAATGTGATGTACTGCAGGGATACTCAAATAGATTTACCTGTGGGCCACATTACAAAAATGGCAAGGGGCCAGGGGCCAGTAGATAAAATTACGACATTAATGATACTTGATAACTTCTCTCTTTCAATTGCTTTATTTTCGCAAAATGTATCAAAGTACAATGTGCATGCACACAATATGTAAATAAATGAAGTGAAGAGGAATTTCTGCAATTTCCGCAATTACCATTTCTGCAATTTCCGCAATTTCCATTTCCGCAATTTCTTCAATTTCCATTTCCGCAATTTCCACCATTTCCGCAATTTCCGCAATTACCATTTCCGCAATTTCCATTTCCGCATTTCCCGCAATTTCCATTTCCACCATTTCCGCAATTACAATTTCCGCAATTTCCATTTCCACAATTTCCGCAATTTCCGCAATTTCCATTTCCAACTATTAATGGCAGCTGGGTTTCATCATTCAAATAAAATAGAATTCTGTCCGTTTAGCTATAAAATTATGTCAGGGAATAGGGATACACAGTATATGTCTTTCATTTGCATTGCATCTCCCCCCCCCCCCCCCCCAAGCTTTTATTTTCGTTCGAGTAATAGTACAACTCTAATAGTATTACTTATAATAATGTAATTAAAGATAACTTCATTCAGATTTATTTATTTTTATTTCATTTTCCAGATTTTTTTTCTTCTTTTTTTTTTATTTTCATTGGTGGGCCAGTCATAATGGTCCCGCGGGCCTGATGTGGCCCGCGGGCCTGAGGTTGAGTATCACTGATGTACTGTATGATTATGTTATGTACTGTATGATGATAAGAGTGTTTTTTTCCTTCACTTCGCTTCACAGTCCAGGGGCATTGCCATTAGAACATGTTGAACATATGACCCAGCGATACACCCTGTGCCTCACAGGGGGCATCTCCACCTCCCTAAACCGGACGGACATGTATAATAATAATAATAATAATAATAGAATATATATAGCGCCTTTCATGAACCCAAGGACGCTTTACAAAATGTACCAACAACAATCAACAACTATATGCCATAAGCCTGTGATAATAAGTGTATTTTCAAGGCAGCCTTAAAAGAGTCCAGTGTTGGAGCATGGCGAATCTCTATTGGGAGAGAGTTCCGCAGGGTGGGGGCTGCCACACTGAACGCTCTGTCTCCGAAGGTTCGCTTGACTGCCTTGGGGACAGAGAGAAGGTCCAAGTTTGTGGACCGCAGGTTCCGTGTCACAGGAGGTTTATGGAGGAGGCCTGAGAGGTACTGTGGAGCCAGGGCTTCTTTTTGACATTTGTCGGTGAGAGGAGTTTATAATTGATATGGAACTTGACAGGAAGCCAGTGCAGTTGTTTGAGGGTGGGGGTGATGTGCTGCCAAGGCTTGGCAGCACATGAACTCTGGCAGAGAACTCTGGCAGCTGAGTTTTGGACATGTGTCCTAGAAGGAGCATTCAACAGATATCACAGGTGTCAAAGCCGACACTAAAAGCTTCTTTGTTTAACAAAGGAAAAAAAAGCTTGAGATGACAGCGTATATCTAATGTGCGGCTGAGCATAGACATGGTAACGCCCTGCCTGCCTCTGATTGACCTACCGACACTACCCGTCTTGACTGTCCACTATGCTGGATAGTCTGATCTCTGCTGCGAGGTGGTGGACAATAATACAAGTATACGGTATCGGTATATGACAAGAAAACTGCCTGTAACTTGTACGTTTTATTTTTGTAGAAGAGGCAAACTAATATTGTTTATGCCGTTTGCTTTAATTGAATGATTGATTGAACATGTACGCCGTAATATGATTTGGGTGTGTTCTAAATAGTGTTGATTATTGTGTCATTTATTTGTTAAACGTGAAACATTATTGTACTGTAAAAAGGTCTCTTTTCCATTCATCTTTATCCTTTTTAGTATAATAGTATTAGTTTACTATAATTAGACAATTAAACACTTTATTTAGAAGTACACACCCAAATAAAATCATAGTACATCGTTAACGTGTGTTCAATCAATTATTCAATCAAAGCAAACGGCATAAACAATAGTTTGGCTCTTCTACAAAAATAAAACGTACATGCAAGCAGGGCCGGATCTAGCCTGCACCACTAGGGTGGGCAGATAGAATATTAGGGGGGGCTACTTGTCTGCGGGCGACACAGGGCGCGCCGCGAAGCGGCGCGGCCGAAAAAAATTTGGGGTGTCAAAGAGCGATAGAGAGAACGAGATCAAGTAGAAAGTTGGAGAATGAGTATTAGTAACCAAATTATTTCGGTGACAGACGGCGAAAGAACTGTAGCTGAGCAGCTAGCTAACAGGCAGTGTGACTGTGTGCTGTGCTCTGTGCTGTGAGCCTGTGTGGACCGGCGTGTATAATACAAGCAACTGCTGAAGCGACTGGCCACTCCCTCCTTGCACCTCCTAACCAATCAGTAACTACTTTGAATGAGGGACGTTACGGTTGACAAATCAGGGCTGGTTATTCAAGCAGAGAGCGCTCTGACCATTTATTTCTTTGAAATTTGGGATTTTTGCATGCCATCACGTTTGGTGGGGCAGTCGCGGCATTTAGGGGGGCATTGCCCCCCCCAGCCCATGCCTATATCCGGCCCTGCATGCAAGTAAGTTACATGGCTGCATTCTGTCAGGCGTGCCAAGCTGTCATTCTCTTGTATTATTTTCCCACCACGGAGTAACCTCGCATCTCGGAGGACATGTCGAGACAGGCAGTGTCGGTAGGCCAATCAGAGGCAGGTGGGGCGTTACCATGTCTATGCTCAGCCACACATTAGATATACGCAAGATGACAACGACACGGCACCCGGAAATCCCGTCATGAAATCACCAGCAGAATGTATTTCTGCTAAACGCTCCACAGAGAGAGATGACCAAGAGAGGAAGGCTGGTCTGATTTCCACAAAATCGTTTTTGTCGGGCAGGAACATTGTATTATCTATATTTCAACATTTTAATGTTGATTTTTGGAGGGAGAAATGTATTCCCTACCTCGTCATACAAAAGTGTCGTGTGAAGTTGCAAAAATAGCCAGAAATACAATACATACAAATATAAAAATACAATACAACTTCAGCTGAGGTTATAGATCGCCTTTTTTTGCTTTTTCTGAAAAACGGAATTTCCTGAAAAGTAACCGTTTTGGACATACAAGGTTTCTGTCTGACAGTGACACAGCCTTGATCGTCCACGCCAGCTGAAAAACTCCAAGCATCATTTTAACTGTTGCCTTGGAGACCAGCGGCAGTACCATAATACCACACGCACATGCACACGTGCACACACACACACACACACACACACACACACACACACACACACACACACACAGTGTGACACACACACACACACACACACACACACACACACACAGTGACAGAGCTGTGGTTCCAATTAAAACACCCAGGGGCTTCCTGCAATATCAGCCTTCTGAGCAATTATCTGTATTGCTTCATGTTTTGCGAGCGAGAGTGTGGTCAAAAGAACGAGAGAGAGAGAGAGATAGAGAGAGAGAGAGAGAGAGAGAGAGAGAGAGAGAGAGAGAGAGAGAGAGATAAATGTATTGAGATGGGGAGAATTGGAGAGGGGAGAGAAGACAGAGACGGGGGATGGTGTTGTTGGAGTGACCAACATCGTTCTCTAGATTTGCTAGATGTCGAGACTAGAGAAACAACCCTAGACTAGATGAAAGCAAGCCCAATGCTTGCCCTCCTGCAATGTTATTTGCTACTGTCTCCAGACGCTTTGATACCTCCATCCCTAAAATGAAAAAAGATGGGTCAGAAAGATCTCACAGACACTCAAGCATTAAACCGATATGCATCAGCAATTTCTACAACCCCCCAAGGACATGAGCCTTTCTTTCTTTCTTTCTTTCTTTCTTTCTTTCTTTCTTTCTTTCTTTCTTTCTTTCTTTCTATCTATAGGCCTAATATTAAACATTAAGGAATATCAAAGTGTAGAAGCTAGGGGAAGAATATATCATGCATACAAATGTAGTCCATTAAAGTTAGGCCGTGGGTATGACATCAAATGCAATACGATGTATTAGCCGTTACATGATTGTTAAGCCTGAGGCACTGTGGCTGTGAAGCTGTACAAAGACCTGCTGCTCTTAATATCTGCTGGATGTGGATTCAAATTCAAAACAGGCTCTGACATTCACAGTTCTATAGCTGCTGCTGATCATGTGATGTTCGTCCTGCTACTGGGATGATCATACAAAACAGTTGAAAGAAGTAGGCTACTTTTGTTTTTTACCCCACATTTTTTTGTAATCCAATTGCCTATAAGCTGTAATCATGGGTGCTAACCTGGGGTTGGCAGGGTTGAGAATGGGGAGAACATGCAAACTCCACACAGAAAGGCATGCCCTTTCACTAACCACAGCCATTTGAAAATAGCAGATCTACTTACAAGCTCACAATGTGTGGCATTGTAAATCGGCTATTTTCAAAAGATGATTTAACTGAAATGGGACATTCTACACAATGAGTACTTTTACTTTTGATACTTTAAATTCATTTTGATGCCAAACCCATTACTACTGTAGGCCTACTCAAGTGCATTTTGAATATTGGATTTCTAACAGATGAGATTCATTGCAGTTTTACTTTGTGACAAATGCACATAATGTTTTTTGTATTTATTTGCTTGACCTATGCATGTTATTATGTAGCCTACGTGTGATGTATGTAGGCCTACATGTGGAGTGACATTTCTGGTTCACATGAGAGGTAAAGGGTCTGATACAGGGGGTAATTGAATGATTGATGCTGTCACCCAACTTTATTTATAGAGGAAGTGACACGGGAATTTTTTCCCGTGACGGGAATGGGAATCAAATGGACAAACAAACCTAGGTGCCAGGGTGCACGTTTGACAGAGAGGAGGTCCATGGCGCCAGATAGTCCGACCGTTTAAATCATCGTTAGGTTTAGTGTCTGCAGCCAAGAGGAAGGACAGACGAGTCAACGGGAACAGGAACGCGCTGTTGCTGCCGTTGGATACTACCGGTCGTTTGGAATCACACTTGCCGGCGTGCGTGGAGTCAGTCCGAGTCCGAGACATCACGTCAATAACGGTGAGATCATTCCAAACATCTTCTCGTCCTTGTTGGATTATCATAGGGGTTAGGGGTACCCAGAACGCTCGCTACGGCGTCGGGAGCGGACTCTTCATGCTGTGTGGATTATAGGAATTTTAAGAGACTATAGTGCGCGTGCACGCGGAGAGGAGGACCGATGCGAGTCGCGCGACTGCTCTTTTGTTTATTTGAACTTTATTGTTTATATAGATGATGTTGTGACCCAGGTGTTGCTGGGACTCATTTGGGGGGGGGGGGGGGGGGGGGGGGGGGGTTTGAGTAGTGGTTGATTTCTGTTGTTTCCCAAAGTAAACTGTGTATATTGGCTATTGCTTGCCATTCTGTTTGCTCAACAACATCTTTTGGTGGCTTCTATATAAAATACCACAGCGTTAACCCGACGATCCCGTAGTTTTTTCCTTTAGCAATAATTATACTTTCAATATAAAAGGCAGATTGTTACAACTTAAAGGTATATTCAGTGATTTCACTTAATTCAAATATCACTTATTTTTTTGTTTTGTTGTGATACTCCTCCCTACTAAGGAGTCCCTGTCCCTAACCCCTGGGGTAAAAAAAAACATAGTTTTTGTTTCTGGCTAGGTGGCTCAGCCTTCATCCAATTAGGATAGAGAGGGGCCTTCCGCCAATCATGATCGAGCGGGGGCGGGCCTTGGTATGCGTGCTCTTGGCCTGTTGCGTGTCGGTGTCCCCCCACTGTGTGTGCAATCACTGCAATGTGAAAAAAACCTTAACTCCACCACCTCTCCTCCTCTCAAGCTGCTGAAGCTGCTGGCTCTGCCAGCTTTTAACTTTCTGTTTCCTCTCCATGGAGAGACACAACTTCAAGGAGATAAGACTGCATTGCAATGAAAGATTAAAGTAATCCATCCAACACATTATTTGCCATTTCTTTTAAATTAGCCAGACGATATTTGCATGATAGTGTGCTGTGCACGACAAGGAATTAGAGCTTTTCTAATCAGTCAATGTATGCAGGACAGGTTGTGGTAATTAAGACTCCTGGAGCCAGGATAATTCTTTCTTGCTTTTTCCACAATAATTACACTGAATGACTGTCTGTTGTGTCACATGGTCTATCTCGTGAGCCTGTCACAGACATGCGCAAAGCAAGTTCAGTCAGAAAAGTCATCTCATTCATTGGGCGGCATCACATTCTCATTCACATGATTCACTCATCCAATCACACACTCATTCCATCTTTTTTTGTGACCAACTTGTTTTTTTTGTTTAAGAACCCTGGGTTAGCACAGACATTACAGGAGAGGGAAACAGCAGTGATTTATACGTATATTTAAACTGCTTGATTGCTGCTGAACACACTGATTCTGCTGTGCTGCTTAAACCCTTGCTGCTCACCCTCCTCCACCCCAGTGTTTAGGTACGTGGGATTCAGAGTGGTTGGGACTGATGCGCTTGATCAGATCGTACCTAAAGCAGATCAAATTCATCGCCAAACGATAATAAATGTATTTGTTATGTGGCTTTATTGAAGCACATATATACCGATAACTCCTGGTGGTCAGGTCTGAGGACCCTGCAGAGGGCAACATTGTATAGTATATGTCCGCATATTTTAATCCCATAAGTCATTACAACAATATCTGGGAAGGGAACATTGTCAGATGAATAATACATACATAGTAATAAGAGAGATGGGGGTCATGTGTGCATTATTGTGAGGCTTATAAGACCCCCACTGGGGTTCTCGTGTGTGTGTGTGTGTGTGTGTGTGTGTGTGTGTGTGCACAGCAGCCTACTCCTGACAACAGCCACAATTACAAAATTTACCTTCAGCTGTGACAGCCATTTAACTGGCAAAATGTCTGATGTGATTCAGTTTGGACTTAAGATTTATTTGGTCATCTATTACGAAGCTGGCGAGAACAGCTGGAAACTAATTATGAACGAACACATTTATTCAGAAGAGTGACGTAAAGTCCAACATGTAGAATACAGTACAAATTGTAGTAATGGCATATCTTTGTCTTAGATTATTCTGTCATTTCACAAATTGCCTTTTCCTCAAAGGTAATTCTGTCTGTCTGTCTGTCTGTCTCTCCCTCTCAGCTGTCTCTGGCATCGGTCTGACTGTCTCTGTCTCTCTATCACTCTCTTACTTTTGTTTCTCACTTTCTTTCCTGTCAAAATTACCACCCTCAGGTCAGCCCACACTCCCACTGCCTTTGCACCTCCCTTTATCCTCTCCTATTGCTACTCTTGGCCAATTTGAGCCTGTATCTCTAGACTACTCTCAGATGTAATCTCGACCTACAAAAAGTCCCTCTGACAGCATTCCTTCCCATCTCATCAAGGAAGTGTTTGACTCTGTTGGTCCCAGTGTTAGCCTCAGTCCATGTCTGAAATTGAGACACCAGGTTGAAAGTGTTCCAAGTCATTTACATGCATGGTGTAATGTGAGTCACACACCTCATTATGTGACTCCTCCATGTAGTAAGTCTCATGGGGGGGGTAGGACCACTACCAGTTGACCTGAGTAAGTCTCATGGTCGGGGGGGGTAGGACCAAGTCTCATGGGATTTGGGATTTGTTTATAAACATTTTGGTATTTGTTTATAAACATTTGTGATTTGTTTATAAACATTTGTGATTTGTTTATAAACATTTGTGATTTGTTTATAAACATTTTGGGATTTGTTTATAAACATTTGGGATTTGTTTACAAACATTTGGGATTTGTTTATAAACATTTGGGATTTGTAAGTCTCATGGGGGGGGGGGGGGGTAGGACCACTACCAGTTGACCTGTAGTAAGTCTCATGGTCGGGGGGGTAGGACCAAGTCTCATGGGATTTGTGATTTGTTTATAAACATTTTGGTATTTGTTTATAAACATTTGTGATTTGTTTATAAACATTTGTGATTTGTTTATAAACATTTGTGATTTGTTTATAAACATTTTGGGATTTGTTTATAAACATTTGGGATTTGTTTACAAACATTTGGGATTTGTTTATAAACATTTGGGATTTGTAAGTCTCATGGGGGGGGGGGGGGGGTAGGACCACTACCAGTTGTATAAATAACAAAATCTAATCTAATTCCAACCACGAGAACAACAGAAGGCCCAGAGTTGATCAGGGTTTCATGGTCATGCTAGCATACATGCAATACATTACATGAATGATTAAGTGTTGACAGAAGCTAGCTGGCAGGAGTGTTAATTGCTTCTGTTTGTAGCAGCTGAGCAGATTGCAGAATAATTATTCCTTATGCTATATTATTATGATTGGTTATATGTAACCTTAGTTCCAGTACATTATGATGTTCATCTTACTGTATGTTATTCATCTTTGTGCCCTATGATAATTGATAGCTTGTGAGAGCCTATAGCTGTCTCCACTAGGCCTAATAGCTATTGTTTTGGTACAGCCTGTCTTGTTATGGTTCTGTTTGTTCTTGAAGCAGAGCCTAGCTGTCTCCACTAGGCCTAATAGCTATTGTTTTGGTACAGCCTATCTTGTTATGGTTCTGTTTGTTCTTGAAGCAGCTACAGTATATACCAGTAAGACGCCTTAAGGCGACGGGCAACCGAAGGGCTGACCCACTGTACCGGAATAATGTCACTTCATTATGTCATAGAAGTTTAATTTTAAATTGTCTCATATAAGCAGGGGTGCACATTAATATTTTGGGCTAGTTCTCAAAGGAGCACCTGGACATGTACATGTAAGTTGGTGCATTATTAGCAAGTTTGTAGGTTTCTATAGGAGGCACTAGAGGAAAGGTCATGGGGTCAATGAATGAAGCAATGACCCAATAGATTTTGAAATATCTTGTGTGTGTATGGTTGATATTTTGGCCTGAGGATGGCAATAGACGCAATGTCATGCATGTCTAAATAATTGAGCAGTTGGAACGTATAAATCATGGATAAGGGGTCAGGGTAGATAGGCCTTTTCGGGGAGGGGTCAGAATAAATTATGGACTTGTATAGTTATTCGTTACCTCCCCCTGTGCTGCTACCTTTCCGCAGTGGGGAGGCTTGCGTACCTCCGTGACTCTGAAGGCTATACCGGAGGGGGTTCATACCCTCAGCAGGTTCAACCATGCCGGGCAGGTTTTAGAGTAGAGGTCGGACAAAAAGCAGCACCTGGTCCTCCAGTTTGGGGGTTGGGCGTGGGGCTAACAACCCCACCCTGTGGAAAAACTTGCAGTTACAGAAACGCCGACAAGCGGAACAGCTTTTATACTTCTAAAGAACATCTGGCGCTCTAGGGAGATGAAGTAAAAAATGTTAAATCCGTCCTGCTCTATGGGGCAGAGACATGGAGAATTAAAAAAACCACAACAAAAACCGGCAACAAAATGCCTTCTTCAGGGTAATGTACCCTGAAGAAGGCATTTTGTTGCCGAAACGTTTTTTCTTTTTGCATCGTGACTATACGAGCTGTGCAACATGTTTTTCCATTTTTCAAGTTGTATCTCCCACGATCGGCACCTCCCGACTATTGGTTTGCGCTCCTTCCTCTTTTTTTGTTCATAATAAATGATGAAATACTTGGGAGTGGAATGGGTTCAAGTATAAACATGAACCCAGGGGAGCTGTGTGTAAACGCAGCCTTTGTACAGGTATTGTATGACTCAGTGACACATTGTCAAGACTACAGTGTGTGCGTGTCAGTCGATGGAACATAAACAACGTACTGTACACGTACAGAAATGCTTTTCCAGCTTTTAAAACTGCATTGATGAGACACAAAACCAGCAGGTATCGCAGTGTTGTAAATGCAATTTCTAATAGAGCACCGAAGTCCTGACGTCACTTTCGGAAGAGGGCGTCAGTCCCCAGGTTCATGTATTTATTTGCATTGAAATCACCATAGGGGGATTTTAGATCTCTTCATATAAGAACTGCGTTTGAAAAATAAACTGATCACCTTTTCACTCATATGGATATGAAGCATCGACTGAAGGTGGAAATGTACAAATATACCCAAAGAGTAACATAATAAGCGTTAGAAACGAGTCAAATAACCCAGAGACTACATTTCCGGGTAGGCGGGTGGCTGCATCATAAACTGAATGTTAATTACGTTTATTTTTATTTTATTGATATTTAATGTTTCGTGGTTAGTACGAGTTGAGTCACCACCAGCTGAGCTTATGTCAACGAGGAATCTCAGGAACGCAATGTGTGGATAGCTGGGCGTGACGTATATTAGCAGCGACATTGCCTTCATATGTAGTTTCAAGGCTTTTGCGGCCACATTAATTCCATTTTCTCCAGAAACTGGCTGTATCAAATATTAATGAACATCATTAACGACACACAGCCACTCCCCTGACAGAAAGGCTGGGGTGGTCGGTTTATTTTTCAAACATAGTTCTTATATGAAGCGATCTAAAATCCCCCGATGGGGATTATAATGCAACTAAAAAAATACATGAACCTGTGTACTGGCGCCCTCTACTGAAAGTGACGTCAGACTTCGGTGCTCAGTATACATTATTCCTATTCAAGGTTACCAATATATTCTTCATTTTTTTTTAAATACTAGACCTTCAGGCGCTTGTCTATTCTGGGACCACACCACAAGTCTGGAATTATGTAACTCAGAAAAGATGCAAGCTTGGAATGGTTATTCAAAATACCTACACACGCTGTACCCATTGCTAGAGTACCCCATGTATTTCCCGTTACTGTACAGCACACAGTACTAATAATGTTATTTATAAGCGGGCATCGGGCTACTCGAGATAGAATGATGCAAGTCGGGATTCCATATGCCCCAGAGACTAAGCATTGTACATTTAGTTTGCAAATGCATTTGGGTAAAATGTGCAATAATAGCTATAGCCTACTTACTTTCGTTCCACTGTTGTGTATAAACAGGAATACATTAACTATAAGATAATCCACACTGATCACATTGGTTGGCTTTACACAAACCAGCTGCTGCTTTTTGTTCAATGTCTGGTGGTGAAAATATCTCATCTCATCGCTTGCGGTGACGGTTGCTGGGAATGCTTAGAAAAGAGAACAGGACCAGGGGAGGAGAGTTTTGTAGCCAGAAGCCAATATGTCTAGACATTTGACATGTCTTAGTCTTCTATGAGAATAGTGGTCTGTGAGGTAGAAGATATTTTTATTTTGCAATTTAAATTTGCAGAATTTGCACTGTAGGCCTAATGAGTTTACTTTGCTGTATTAATATCTTACTTTTTATGTCTGATGTAAAGCACTTTTAATTTCCATGTTGTTGAAATGTGTTGCTGCAGCAACCACAGCCGTTGACCATTGTGAAGTGATGAATAAAACAATTTCACAAGACAGTCCTATATGACATAATCAAGGAAACTATTTTTAAGGCAGGGCCACGCTGGATGCCAGGGATGCGCCATGACCCTCATCATGTATGGCAAACCTTGCAATGGAAGTTTGGTGAAATGAATGGCATTGAATGGGCCGGCTGGGCCAGCTCATGCACGATTGTGACGGTTCAGGGATATAAAAGAAAACATGTCACAGATTGTTTTCTAATCACTTGTTTTTCATGAGGCATCAAAACAGCGGCAGGTATCGTTTCTGTCTTAGAGATATTGCGAGATTTGGTTGCCAGACAGGAAACGGAGAGTTTTGCGATACTTGGCAGTTGGCACATTCAGTTAAAAATGTACTTTGTGCTCTTTAGATACCTTTATACAAATCTGCCAGATGGAATTGCTGGATAGAGAAAATGACGTTGTTGGACATAATATGGATAACACAGGATTCTGAGTCATAGTTCCATTGGGATCTTGAATTGCCTGACAGGAGGCCATATATAGTGAACATACAGTGTAAATGGATATGAACATTTTATTAATAATCAATGAAAATGTACAGTCTCAAACTACCATTGGAACCTTTACTGGAATAATATGGACTACAATTTGATTTAACACTTAACACTTTAATTATATAGATAGGCCTACAGTATTTCCCTCTGGACCAAATCTCTCCTCATTGTGAGCTTTCAGATTGTCTATCTTCAGCGCAGAGTAGGAGCGCTAGGGTTCAAGAAAGTGCATGGTTAATTCCCCACTGCATGTGTGTTGAGAAATAGACTCATTCCTGGCCTAGCTGTCACGCTCCTGTAAATGAAGTTAAACGAAGTGACTGGACTCATCAGTGTCTTGATGCTCATGCAATTCTGCTCGGCGCTTCTAAAGGAGTCTACTTAGGAGTCACCATTCATTATTTTCCTGATGAGCACCGACATGTTATCAGGACTTGCTATTTTTAGGTATACCTAAAACATAAAGCCTGTCCTTCTGACTGACTCCAATCTACAATTATAATTCATTGCCATTGTTAGATGGTTTCGAATTAGTTTTGTTAGTGCTAAGATAGGTAATATCAACAACCACACAATACATATACAAAAAGTGTCCCCACTGTTTATTATCAATATTTCACAACAATACGTTACGCCCTAAAAGTGACAAATCTTGCAGGAGCTTGTAGACGTGCTACTTTCACTATTTTGAATACAGGGCTTAAGGGGTTAACTTAGGACTCAAGACAATATTGTTATAGAAAGAATGTCAGGGAGAAACATGCACCCTGATATAACATGCTGGTGAAAATCGATACAACAGTATTACTGGAGTGATGCCATGATCCCTGCCTCCTGCAACTGCAGATAAGCCAGAATAGCGAGGTGGATATAGGCAGGCAGCTTCATTAGAGGCAGCATGGGATCTTCTATACAGCCTTAAAACACAGCCTTAAAACTACTTCTATACAGGGTTAAAACATGCACCTCCAACCATCAATTACCAGCATCAATTACTGCACACGTGACACTGTGTGGATGGATTCACAAGCCCTCTTCCTCCATTATGTGACTAAGAGGCTGATTTTTTTAATAAGGTTTACCAGTTGCCAGTATCGGTATCGGGCCCGATACCCGAATTTCTAATTTCAAATTTGTATTCAACAATTTCACAAAATGTGTTAATTACACCTAGCTACATGTTTAAGCATTTATTTCATATTTACATTTATTTCAGACATGAAGAGTCTGCCTGCATGTGCTATGAACTTTTTATGTTTTTTTCCTCTCCTGAACAGTTAGTCTTGCCACCATGATGTGTCTGTATCAAAAAGAGTCAGTTAATGTTACGTTGCTATAGCAACAAGAACCCCAAAAGGGGTTCCCATCCTGAAGGGATAAAACACCAAAAGGGGTTCCCGCCCAGAATGAGCGTAGCAGCCGCTGTGTACGGTGCAATATATATCACAGCTGTATATATATATACCACATATTTATATTTACCACACTTATGTGTGTATGGTGCATAATTGCATATAATATATGGTGCAGGGCATGTATTTCAAGGTTCAGGACGGTATTCAAGGTGATACGATAATCAAGCTGCAACATAATATTGTTCAAGGTGCGTATAGAGTGTGTGGTTCAAGAAAGTGTTAAACTCCAAGTCCACTAGTCCCTGGTAAAATCCACAGTAGGTTCAGGAAGAGAAAAAATTATGTCTAAGGGCAGCCTATCGGCATTGTCTGTCATCAGGCCGCCGAGCACGGCATCGCCCGTCATCAGATGGCAGACTCATGCCATGCTTCGGCAATCTGACGTCTGTAGGGTGGAAACTCCAGGCTCTTGCCCAGCACTGCATTACACTGTATGCGGCTGTATTTATGCGGTCTACCATACTGTAACTGTACGCTACGCTGCTGCTCCACAATGTGGTTTATGGCAGAGCGAGTGTGTGTGTGTGTGTGTGTGTGTGTGTGTGTGTGTGTGTGTGTGTGTGTGTGTGTGTGTGTGTGTGTGTGTGTGTGTGTGTGTGTGTGTGTGTGTGTGTGTGTGTGTGTGTGTGTGTGTGTGTGTGTGTGTGTGTGTGTGTGTGTGTGTGTGTGTGTGTGTGTGTGTGTGTGTGTGTGTGTGTGTGTGTGTGTGTGTGTGTGTGTGTGTGTGCGTGCGTGCGTGCGCGCATGTGTGTGAGTATGTGCTATCAGCTCATCCAGTTGGAGTTTTGATCAAAAAGTGTGTGAAATATGTGTATCCTGGGTTCTGTGTTGCTATTTGACCCGTTGTTCTTTTCTGACATCTAATCAGACAAACTCCTCAAAGCACCATTGAAGAATGTCTTCCTCTTCAGAGCAATTAACCTATTTTCCTCAGACTTAGCACTGCATGCCTAGCAGGGATTGTAACTGACTGTTACTATTATACTCAAAATTCTCCTTGCAAACATTTCAAACTACATGTATCACTGCTTCATGTTCATGTTTGGTTTTTAATTGCCTTTGATGGATTAATGCTAATAGGGTGTGATCAATAAAAGTACTACTACGTGAAATTGTTGAGTACATTTTATATAACCAAGAGATAACCGAGAGAGATCATCAAGCCAAACCCCAAACATATCAAAGCGTTTCCTTTCCGTTTTCAAAACAACTGCTCAGAAATTTAAATAGTTTTTCAAGTTGAATGGAGTGATATTTATTTTTGCTCATGGTTAGAGCCATGGCCAAATTAAACCAGTTACAATGTTTCAGACAGGGACTGAACCATTGTAGAGCAAACCTAGAAGCTTGTTTCAGTTAGTTATTTGGGGCTTTTGTGATGCTTGAGTTAGTCAGTTGACAAATTGCTTCCAGTGAAGTTAGAATTGCGTCAGAGCTGGAATTTGTGTAATCGGTTTTGGATCTAGATGAAAGAATTAGGCTTTATGTTGCAATTACATGTAGGACATCACTGCATGCAAGTAACCCTATGTTTACCAGAGATTATTCAGAGTTGTTATCCACCCATCCATCTTGCAAGTTGCAACCACTTATCGTTATCCATAGTCGGGTCGCGGGGGCAATGGCTCCACCAGAGAGCTCCACCAGAGCAACATTGGTAACTTCATTCTGGGGGATCCCAGACCATTTTGGAGATAAAATCCCTCAATCTCATCCTTGGTCTGACCAGGGGTCTCCTTCCAATGGGATGTGCATCAAGGACCTCCCTAGGGAGACGCTCAGTCAAGAGGCATCCTTACCAGATGCCCGAACCACCTAAGCTGTCTCCTTTCCAAGCAAAGAAGCAGCGGTTCTACTCTGAGTCTCTCTCACGTGACTGCACTTCTCAATCTCTAAGGGAGATGCCAGCCACCGGTCTGAGAAAACTCATTTTGGCACTCGATTTTCCATTAACTTTATGCATGCGCATACCCTCTATACTGCCCGTGCCTTCCTCTTCTCCGTCCTCCCCTCACTTGTGAACAAGACCATGATATACTTAAACTCCTTCACCTGGGGCAATGTCTCATATCCCTACTTGGAATGAGAGTTGTTAATGTTGCAGATGAATGGCTCTGAAATGGCGTTTATATGTATTAAGAGCATGGTGATTTATTCATTCTCTAAACACCATCTATCAGTATTAGCTCTCTGCTCTGGCTCAGCCTTGATGATTGACCCTTATGAATTAAAGAGTGTTGAGAAATCCATAACAATGCCCCATGAGAGTACTCCACCTAATGTGTAATGTATGTATTGTACATTATCAATTAATGTATGTAGCCTACTTTATCAATCAACTGACTGCAACCAGACATGGCTAAAGAGAATAATCATTAGAATTAGAACCTGACAGGGGCACGGTGGCACAGTTGGTAGTGCTGTCGCCTCACAGCTAGAAGGTCCTGGGTTCGATTCCCGCTCGGGACGCTGTGGGCGCTGGCGGCGTGTTTCCTCCTCCGCGTCATCAGTGCCCATATCCGAAGGCGGGGTTGGCGAAAGGGCCTTTCTGTGTGGAGTTTGTTCTCCCCGTGTCCCCTAGGGTAGGTACCCTCACAAAAAACATGCAGTAACCATGGACACTAAACTGCCACCCCCTAGCCAGCCGGGGCGCCTGATGGAGGGGAAAGGAACTGGTTGGAATAACGTGTTCCTTCCACGCGCTACGTCCAACCAGGGAAACTCCCCCCTGTCAGGTGTAAAGGAGCAACTTGGACACTCAGGCATGAAGGAAGCATGAGTTCAAGTCCGTTGCTCTCCCCTTGTCCCCCATATATGGGGACTAGGTTGGTGGAGGGTGTGTAGAGCCCAGGATCACATTAGATGATTGACACAGGGGTGAAAAATCATTGGCTGTGAGAAGTCAGTTGGCCAGCAGGAAGTAAATCTGTCTTCACTGACATGTGGGCCATGAGGTAGACACAAGCCCCCAGTGAGGCTCTCCAACGTTGATATATCTCAAACCCTAACCTAAGCCACAGGTTAGTTTTTACTTGCCAACCGACCATCAGTGTTTCAACCAACCAATCGACCATGCATGTCGGGAGCCACGGGTGAGTTTTAACCTGCCACAGGTTAGTTGTAACCGGCCACGCATGTCGGGAGCGACGGTGTTGTCGGACTAATGCCTGTCGAACTGTTAGTATGTCTTGTGGGGGGGTCCTAAAACAGCTGCCTGAGTCCTAAAACAGCTACCTGAGCCCTAACTTTCCTTCTGCTTGTGCCCTCAAGCCACAGTCAGTAGTTTTTCTAGAGCACACATCCAAATCAGATAAGGATGGCTTAGCTTTGCAGTGGCTGTGTTTTGCTGTGTTGGCTGTGTTTTGCCTTGAAATCTGCAAAAAATCTGCTGAAAACCTTGAAAACTCTGCTGCAACATTCGTGTGCACGCGCTAAAAACACCCCCAGTTATGAGATACCCTCTGTGTGCTTGAGTAGAGTGGCAGGGAAGAACCTCTGCTCTCCAAAGCTGCAAGGTTGAGAATATATATTTTTAATTGGTTTCATTATTACACCTGCACCTTCCAAGAGCCTTGGGATGCCACTTAATTAATCCTGCAGGTTCAATGCCATTATATTCTCACTTCATAGTTTTTTCTTTGAAAGAGAGCCCTTCCAGCCATTAATTAAATTAATGATAGGACTTAAACGTGCAAACTCAGCCCACAAGTCCTCGAGAGGGTTCCTAATACAATGTAATTGCGCACGCACGCACGTACGCACGCACGCAATCATCTTGACTACCATTAAACCGTATTGTATTTCATTGAAACCCTACTGTCCCCATCACAAACACAACAGAGGCTCTCAATCAGAGCTGTTTGCTTTGCTGTCTCCCTGTATCACAGCGAGTATACACATCACACTGAGTATCAGTGAGTGATATGAGAGAAGCTTATGTTCATGTGTGAACATGCTGATAACTCATGAAAACGACAAACAAACAACAATCAGTGCTGTTTGCAGTCTCCCTGCATCACAGCCGCAGACATACAGTGAGTGATATATGAGAGAAGCTTATGTTCACGTGTGAACAAGCTGATCAAACTCAAACTCATCAAAACAACCAACAGCATACAGAGCTGAACTGCAGAACAGTCCGGTGCTGCATCATCTCTATCCACCACAGTGAGACCAACTATGCAAAGCCCTTCTTCGTGAGGAGGCCGGCCTTTCTGCAGAGGCCAACCTAATCTGGTGACTGGTGAAAGGGTTAAACTAAAGGTTGCAATAATACTCAAACCCAACACAGACTCTGTTGGCTAAAATATTCTAACTTGCCAACCAAAGTATTCACTGAACATTATTGAACATTACTGAACATTATTACTTTAATTCCACAATCTGTCAGCAATGGAACATAGACTGTTTTGAAGAAATGTTGGCTGTGGATATAATCCCTCTTCTATGTGACTACAAATGTAATGTACTAGAATTTCCCAGAGTTACTTCGCCACGCACTCCGCGGCAGAAATGCCGTGTTTGCATGAATGAAACCGTATGTAATCGCGCATCTATAAGCAGTGTTGGGGAGTATTAAGCTACATGTAGCTGAGCTACGTAGCTTAGCTACATTTTGCTGTAGCTTGTGGTATTTTAGCTACATTCTTATTTGTGTACCTCGTCAAGTAGCTCAGCTACTTTTTGGGTCATTTTTTGTAGCTTAGCTACTCAAGTTACAAGCTACAATTGTGGGTCTCCCAGAGGGGAGCAGGGGTCTCCCAGAGGGGAGCAGGGTGGGAGGGGTCTCCCAGAGGGGAGCAGGGTGAGGAGGGGTCTCCCAGAGGGGAGCAGGGTGGGAGGAGGGGTCTCCCAGAGGGGAGCAGGGTGGGAGGGGTCTCCCAGAGGGGAGCAGGGTGAGGAGGGGTCTCCCAGAGGGGAGCAGGGTGGGAGGGGTCTCCCAGAGGGGAGCAGGGGGAGGAGGGGTCTCCCAGATGGGAGCAGGGTGGGAGCAGGGGGAGGAGGGGTCTCCCAGAGGGGAGCAGGGTGGGAGGGGTCTCCCAGAGGGGAGCAGGGGTCTCCCAGAGGGGAGGAGGGGTCTCCCGCATGTACATTCTCAATTTAACGCTGAAAAATAAAAAGTAGCTGAGCTACTTTTCCTATGTAGCTGTAGCTTTTCAAGCTACATTTCTCCAGGGGTAGCTATGTAGCTTGATCAAGCTACTGCCATGGTGAGCTACTTGTAGCTTTACAAGCTACGCTTTCAAAGTAACTTCCCCAACACTGTCTATAAGTTCTAATCGTGTGTGGTGCTTCTTCGGGAGCCGGGACTGTGTGTGTGTGTGTGCATGCAATGCGAACAGCCGTGGTGGAGTTACAGGCGTGCGTGTGCGTGTGTGTGTGTGTGTGCATGCAATGTGTCAAGTAGCAAACAGTGTAATTGTTTCACTTCGGCAAAAAACAACCATTGACAAACAACAATGTTGATGTAAGTAACACGATCGCTGAGAGAGATATCGTTTATATACAGAGATTTAGAAGGAATAAGCAAAATTGAATTCCTGCCCTTCCTTGTTTGTGTTCTCCTGCGGGTCTCGGAGAGAGAGGGATGAAATTGCAGGCTCGCAAGGGGAGGGGCTGAGAGCTCTGACGACATGTTCACATCTTTTGGCGCTTTTCATTGGCTAGTGGCGGACATGTTCACATCTTTTGGCGCTTTTCATTGGCTACCAACTTCACAATTGTAATAATAGATTGTCTAAAAGCTTTGCTTTTTGTGTTGAGCGTCTGTGGGCCTATACCCTGCTGTCTGTATTGTCCCTCACTGCTCTTCCACACCAGCACCACACCGTCAAGATATAACTACTATAGCACCCTGTGTCAGTCTGCCAATAAATACATATTTTACAACACATATGGCAGATGGCAATTCATTAAATGACAGAGACTGCTAAAAAAAACATTCATTTTTAGATTATTTACCCACGTTTTTAGACCACTTTTTTAGCCATTTATACATCTATTAGACTACAAAAATGCTCAGTGGGCTGCCATACAGCACCACGGCTTGAGGGTTAAAAGTAGAGGCTGCTAATTACTGGGATACAAGGTAAAGTGTTGCTGTGCTTCCAGGTGCCCTGGAACCCAATAAGGAAACCCTGTGTGACATGAGAAGGAAGGAGACGTTTTTTTGTGTATGCAGCTAACAAAATGTAATGAACGAGGGACCTCAGTCAGGTCTCTCAGCCAATCAAGCTCAACGTTAGGCAGTGGTATCAAATATTAAATGTAGCCTGTGGGGGCGAGCAGGAGGAAGCTTGGCAGAACAATAATGCATTTTAAAGTAGTTATATCTCTGAAGTCAGTCCAATGTAGGCGTCTCAGCTTGATTAACTCTCAGTTGACAAAGACGGTGACAGAGATAGCATGACAACATGAGCATATTTTGGACATTTACGAATGGAGACCAATTCTAACTAGAAATGCACTCTGTCGAGGTGCCAACTTGCGCCTTGCACACAAGTAGGCCATACATGGCCTACACCTAGTATCAATTGTCCATATCAGGATATTAGACTATAGATATTGTCTGTGATTTTGGATATTGTACTATTGTGATATGGTATAGGTGAAAACAATCTGTATCGACAGATCTATACTCAAAATCAAATGATCAGAACCGGATCGGGAGCAAATAAACGTGAAATAATTGCGCTATTCATCGTCGCAAAACAAAGTATACAGGGTTTAGTGGTTAACTAAGCAAAAATAGGAGTGCACTGTGTGCAAAGTGACCATCCGTGTTCACACTAAAATCAACAAGCTAGTCTAATGTGATGCGTGTATAACTGAGCAGAAAACTGGCTTAATTAATCTGTATATCGACTGACCGCTCAGTGATGACAAGACTAGGAAAATACACAAACACTCAAGTGCACGAAGTAGCAAGCTCAATGCGTTCTCATAAAACACAACATTTCAAAGTCTTCATTCACAGTACTACCACAGTAAACTGCAACCGTGTGCGATACCCACAACTGTGTGCATGGCACACGCCACTCACAGCGGCAATGTCATCATTAAGTCTGCTGGTGACACGAAAATGATTAACCTGATCGACAACAATGATGAGGTTAGGTCAGGTCACTGACTCTCTGGAGAACAACCCCACTCTCAACGACAATAAAACCAAGGAGGCACATCCCCAGTTCAGTCAATGGCGCAGCAGTGGAGCGTGTCAGTGACTCCAAATTCATTGGAATGACTTGGACTTTAAATGTATTTGATTTGCATACATATTGAGAGTTTGCCATTCCCATTAGCAGCACCAGGAGAATATGTAAAACAGGGCCATGTTAGAGGGTTCATTATCAGTGCTTTACATAATAACGGGAAAAAATATATATTCTGTATACGGTATCCAAGGTCCCATAATATAGTCATTTTCTGTCATTTTAGGACAAGCCTGGTGCCAGGATGAAGCTTGGTTGATGGGGCAGTTAAAAATGACAAGGGGGGGGGGGGAATCTTTTCATATAAAATCCTGCTATACCTATTTCTGTTTGTTTGTTTGTTTATTTTTGAGGGGCGCTAGGCCCTCCTATGTCCAGCTTTGTTTGTTGAACTTTAAGTAGGTATCCCGGTTTTCTAATTAACCTCCAAATAACTACAGTAGGCTACTTCAAAGAAGGTATTTCATACTTCCATACACTTTACCGATCTCTGCCGTTTGTTGTTCTACAGCCGGGTTCCCCAATTAGTTTTCCCCAAGTGCCAAATTATGTCTAGTGTACCAATTGCCAAGGAGCACAATGTGCGCACATTTATTTTTAATTATTATAAATTATTACATGGCTTGGTTGAATGCTTCATTCTGATTGGTCAATCGCTGAGATTCAGCTGTGAATGGGTCAATGTATTAATTTATGTTAGGTAGCCATGATAATAGCGGGATTCGCCTCGGTGGTTAAACTCCCTGTCGGTGAAGTATCTAGTTAATTCACCTTAGATTAGATGTAGAGTAGAAGACCTATCTGACGTTGCAGAAACTATTGTCTTTATTGATGCATTAACAAGAGTCAACTAGCTGGACACACACACCTTTCCTCTGCAGTAAAGTGACTGGACTCTCATTTCTCTCCAAAAGCCATTGAATATGATTAAGGATTACTGTAATTATGGTAAGCTAAACTCACATTTCATATCACACACACCACCATACCTGTAACTTTCACTTTTTCTGACAGTTAGTTTAGTTGTCTAGAAAAGTTCAAATACATTTGGGCCCAACTAAGGCATGGAGCCTTACTCAAAGTTAAGGACCGGTGTCCCAAGATGAGTAATTTGTTCTACAAAAAACAACAATAGAAATCCTGGAACAAATAATAAAATAAAAACAAATGCACCAGCTCAAAATCAGTGTCCCCAGCACAAATGTAGATCATCATCATTCCATCAGTGCATTAAATGGTAGGCAGCCAGGAAACAATATGGCCTAATTTACTGCATAAATTATTATTATGCTTGTTTACTGTATCTGCAATGTTCTTAACGGGTCAAAAACAATACCACATGAATTAATGAATTGGGTCAGGCTCTTGGTCAGCAAAAAGATACAACACATTATGTATCCATTAGAGGAAACAGTAATTCAAGGCATTTATCAAAGTTCCATTAAGGAGGGTGGTGCATGGTGCAGTTTTATTTCACTATAACTTTAATCAAGCCTGTGAGTGTTAAGAGGCTGAGTGCTAATTAAACCAGTGATGTTGTTTATCAGAGCTGCATGGACTGGCTCCAGGTGAAGACTACTGAAATATATTATGAACATCTCCCTCCACAGATATCAAAGCTATACTACACAAGGATAGTGTGGAGAAAATAAATATTTAGCTGGAAATGCTTCAAGGCATACGCTATACGCCTGATTTATACCTCATGTTTAGGATGTAAATTGTAAATGATCACATCACTGCCATACATCATTAGTGAGAGCAGAACATCAGGACAGATGCCAATGTATACCTGCAGCAGTTCTCTGCACTGCATGACAAACAGTCACATTTTCACTGTTTCATGCATGAAGACATCTCCTCTCAAGTGGGAACGGAACGGCTAAGCTTCAGGGCTTTCTGTCCACAAGACATTTTCCAAGATGTTCCTCTCCTCCTCTCTCAAGCCGGGATTAATAAGGCTTTGCAATGGAGAGAAATGACTGTGTGTGTGTGTGTGTGTGTGTGTGTGTGTGTGTGTGTGTGTGTGTGTGTGTGTGTGTGTGTGTGTGTGTGTGTGTGTGTGTGTGTGTGTGTGTGTGTGTGTGTGTGTGTGTGTGTGTGTGTGTGTGTGTGCCTGGCAGCAGCCCTTCATCTCTTCCTGATTAAAAATCCAAAAGAAGACACATTTTTCTGGAAAACTGGAAGAAAGACAAAACAATTGTTTGTCTTGTTGATTGGAATGTCAGGCAGAATGACAAAATATCAGTCAGTCAGGGAAACCAATGTAGACGTTTATTACACCCAGACCAAGGAACATAAAATACACCACAGACCCACATACACATGAGGAACATGTGCGTTAAAGACTCCGACAGGGGAATCCAACCCCCTGAGAGCTAATTAGTTGGATATTATTAATAACATTTATTCACATCTCTGCACCCAAACCAGCTGAATAAGCTTATTTTTTGTGAACAATTATATTTTGATATTCAACACGTTGCAACAAAACACAATTGAATTCAGATTAATTTACCATGGGTCTTTTTTCTGTATGTGTTTCTTTCATAGGTTTGTAATATATCTTCAACTTTCATTGAAATGAATAGCTGGGGGCGGGGCGCCCAAGCTATTCATTTCAATGAAAGTTGCTCAGTGGCGTTAGAAGCACCCGGAAGAATGCTCTACTTCCGCATTTAGGCACCAACGTTTGGTGCCCAAATGCAGAAGTCTTGAGCACCGAGCAGCAGGCGCAATTGGGTTTCAAACGCATACTGTAGCATAGCATTTTAAATGCGGAAGTGTTGCTATTCCAGATTTGACCACCAGGCGACGGCCTCTAAGGTTTGGTTGATTTGCATCTTCAATGTGCCAGGGGCAGCCATAGCTTAGTGTGTATTGAGGAAACTGTCTGAGTCTGGGAATCACATAACCGTTTCACGCCTGGCCCCACTCCCCCCAGCCCTGGGGAGTCCCTGAGCAATATACCTAATTATTCCCAAGGTATTAATACCACCCACCGCTCCTAATAGTTGGACCCCCATTCGCTTTCAAGCCCACATTAAACACTAAATTCACATAATATTAAACCACGTAAGCCTTATTCATAGAAACTAAAACAGTGAGCCATTCAAGCTCAAAACACATTGATTCATATCAACATGACATGTCACTTCCCTTCATCTGTAGTTCCGACCGTAGTTCACAATGAAATGCATGTAACACATGCATTCACACTGGCAACCTGGAACCAACAACATTCTTGTTTAGAACTCTGATTTCATGACATTCATGTCAGAAAAAGCTGCTTCACAAACTAGACAAAAAAGCAGACATTTTCAGAGTTCCTTGATGAAGTTTCTTATAGTTTCTTTGGCTCTAGTACGTTCCAGAAATGCTGTGCATGCTGTTGAGATGTCAGCCCGGCATAATTTTAGATGTTTATATCGTCATCTCCATCATCTCCACAGAACATGACATACAACAGTTCAACCATCAGTCATAAAAGCTCACTGTCCATTCAATTCATTAGTTGGCAGGTTGTCAATCAATGTCACACGGAGGACAAGTTTCTCCAAGTCACTCAATCTGTCTGCTAACTCATGTGCACATGCTAAATTGGAAATGATCCATCATCAAGACTGAGGGGAAGAGCTGAAACCTTTGGTTTTTCACTGACTGAAATGTATAATGACTGTTTTGCTTTGAACTGCATATAGGAGCAGAGGAGACATTTTTGACAACTTAACCTTCAAACCTCCAGCAACACTTGCATTATGAATAATATAGCCCTTTGTTCATCCAGAAGGGTAAAACCCATATTTGGGTTGTGGTGGATAGGGATGGGTGATCTGACTGAAGCCCATAACACAGCCACAGTTGAACTTGTCCTTGAGGCCCAGCTGGCCATTGGCTGGCCCAGACAACGAGGCGGGACTTCCCCCCCTTCTTCTCCATTGGTTTTTATTTTGACTCGAGTGGGTGGGGGATCCCGTTCATAGACTGTAACGGTAGCCACGCCCCTCAGAACATGCGACTTTATGGTCATTTTTTTTTATAAATGGGACCATAATTTTCCAAAAAGAATATTATGACATTAGAAATGAGACTTTAAACTAGTGACTGGAAGCAGAAAGTATTCATGACCATGTTTATTAAGGTAATACAGTCTAGGTGAAGTTGGGCCCAAATACAGTTTTTTTGGGCCCAATGACAGCGCCACAACAGGCCATTTTCAGGAAATCCAGATTTCCTTGTGGCTTCACAAAATATCTGTCTGACTGCCCCCCTGGCGCAGATATGACTTGTACGCATCACGACTTGTAAACCACAGATCCAAGCCATGAAATATAAAGTGACTTACTGTAAAAAATATATATTTTTAAAGTAAGTAAAAGTAGCAATAGGCCTACAGGCCTTTTGAATATGTTACGGCTGTTAAGGACTGTAACCAAAGTCACAAGTTAGGTTATATTATTACAAAACGTCACTCTGTGACAGCATGCAGATCAATGTTGTTGTTTGTACTGCAAGTAATGTCCATTTTAATGCCAATACTTTTGTATTTGTAACATTTTGGATACAGGTTTTAATGGTACTTTCACATAAGTAAAGAAATCACACCTGTGTGAACTGAGCTGTGCAACTATAGCCTACATCAGGGGTGGGCAACTTTGACGATAGAGAGGGCCACAATATTTCCACACTCACTCCAGTGGGGCCACATTGCATATTAATGTCTTTTTTGTTGCTATATTTGAATTAAAATCCTGAATATTTATTTTGCCATTTTTAATTGGAATTCTGAATTAAATACAAATACATTGGACATAAAATAAAATAACATTGTAATACTAGTAATTAACTGAAATCAATAATATATCAACACTCCGGTTCGGTCTCTATCTTTTTATTACTCTATGATAGACACACACAGAGTCACACTGAAAACTGGAGCCTTTTCCCTGAGTGACGGACACAGATAGACTACTGTATGTCTGGCTGACGCAACACACCGGCTTCACGGATTCGCCAGAGGCGTCACATGACGTTTGTACCACTGTAGAGATATACTGTAAGAGATAGCGTGTGGTTGACAGAACTGCATTCTGGGACAGAGACGGAGAGACAGAACTGCATTGTGGGACAGAGAAGCAAGAAGAACCTGATGTTAGAATGATCGGCTGGACCGTCCGCCTGAAAGGAGGAGCAGAGAGATATCACCTGCATGCAACTGTGGTGCTGCAGGACAAGCTGTACTGCTTTGGAGGAGACAGTGATCCCATTGATGTTCTCGTCTTCAACACAGTGTCTTTATGCTGGAGGAAGCTGACCCCAGGAAAAGGAGGAGGACGCCACCTAGAGGTTCCATCCAGGCGCTCTGGCCACACAGCTGTGTTGGTTGAAGATATAGTCTACATCTGGGGAGGGAGGCCTTACTGCAATGTGCTTTATGCATTTGATGTTGACGCCTACAGATGGTTCAAACCCAGGGTTTCTGGCACTGTTCCAGAGGAGAGGTACTACCACTCAGCCTGTGTGTTGGAGAAGGTCATGTTTATGCATGGAGGACTCACCAAGCTGACTGGATGGACTAATGACATGTACAAGTTGGACACCAGCACAATGGGCTGGTCTTTAATTAACACCAGAGGAACTCAACCTTTCAAATACTTTCACTCTGCCACCATCATCGGGACAAAGATGTTTGTATTTTACCAGTACTATCCCCTCAGAGTGTTTGACACAGAGACCAACCTCTGGCTGAGCACACCATCTCCACAGCCTCATCCAAAAGGATGGTTCTATCATTCAGCATTTACCTACAATGGAGAGCTGTACATATTTGGTGGCTGTAACAATATTAATGTGTGGAAATTCAGTCCAGAGACCTTCTCCTGGAAGAAGGTTGAGCCCAAGGGAAAGGTCCGGGTCCGATGTTTGAGATATGCTGCATGCATGGTGGGAGATCGTATCTTCCTCTCTGGAGACACCAACCCTGATGACCTGTATGTCTTAGACTTCAATCCTAGCCTCAAGACATTATCTAAGCTAGCAGTTATTCAGTACGGTCTGGAGCAGTCGGAGCTCACACACGACATCAGGTGGGAACTGGCAGCCATGACAACCAACAATAACAACCCGCCAACGCCGACATGATAAAAGCATGCCTACAATAAAAATCACACCCGTGTGAAGTGAGGGGCGCTAATATATTAAATATCTAACTCAGTCATGTTGATTAGGTGATGTAAAACAAACGGTGCCAACACAAACATTAAACGCCATTAACAATAAAGAGACAATATGACGTAAACGACACATTATGGCGTAAATGTTCCCTTCATTGTCAATGCGTTTACTAAACAAGCTTTGAACTAAAGACAAACAACAAAAATCTGACAAATTCATGAAACGGCAAAAACAAATTACACGAAGTGAGCGGTACCTTTGACTTGTTTGTCTGGGGCACCCGTCACAACTGCCCCTCCCTACCTACCCCACCCTACCCTCCAAAAAACCACCCACACCCTCGGATCTGAAAATATATTCCTAGGTTCCAAATACCAACCATGTACACCATGGGGCACCGACCAGGCCTTCCTTCTGTTGGGCAGCAGCGCGCCTGTGGAACAGCCGCTTTGTGTGTTTGTGTGTCTGTGGGCGGCTGTTCGATGATCCGTGGGTCGGGGGTTCGAATCCCGGCTCCTCCTGTCTACATGTCGAAGTGTCCATGGGCAAGACACTGAACCCTACACTGCCTCCTCCAATGAGTCGGTCGGTGTGAGCTCGCCACCGTTGGTGTGTGAATGTGGGGAGTGAGGACGCTGGTGCCGACTGTTCGCCGCTTCACCTCCCAATGTATGAATGAATGAACCATTGTAAAGTGCTTTGAGCACTTGGAAAAGCGCTATAAAAATGCAATTAATTATTATTATTATTATCACAGTGATGATTTGATTGGTTGAGCACGGAATGTCACATCACATTCGGTTATGGAAGGTAAAAAGGAATAAAGTGTCCTTTAGTTACAGTCAGTGTGTCACCGTATCAAGATAATAGTCATCAGTCCAGTTACCAAGAGATAAAAAGTGTCCATGTTTATCCTGATTTTTTTTATGTTTGCCATTTTTTTGATTGGAATCCTGAATTTATTTATTTAATTTCAAATGCATTTAGTTATAGTTATGTTAACTTTATGAATGAAATACAAATACATTGGACATAAACAAACTATACAATAACATTTTAATACTAGTAATTAGCTGAAATCAATAATATATAAATGTTCGGATGTTAACCTGAGGGCCGCATTACGTGATGGTGAGGGCCGCATGTGGCCCCCGGGCCGCCAGTTGCCCATGTATGGCCTACATTTATTTATTTTTCCCGAGTTACTGTGTGGGGGTCCCTGAGGGGTCCCCGGAACATCCAGACCCCCAGGAACGTGACCAGGGGGCTGGCCAGTTCCGGCGAGCCTTCCCGCATCCGAAACGGTCGAGAAATGACAGAGTTACCGTGTTGCAGCTTTCCGTGCTCGGGCACAGAGACAGACATGCATATAGGGACACACATAGAGTAATCGAGCGGAGGCACAGCTCAAAAACAACTCTAAGTACTTCTTCCACCACTGAGCATAAAGGAGTTGGAGTATTTCTATTTTCCCAAAGACTGGTGCTAAAGGATTGCTGAAGCAAGGAAGACAATGAATAATGTATGGCGTGCGTGCGTGCGTGCGTGCGTGCGTGCGTGCGTGCGTGTGTGTGCGTGCGTGTGTGTGTGTGTGGTGAATAACAATATGATTCAGACAGATAAATGTAAGGGTCTCTCTAGCCTTCACTTAAGAATGAAATTCAATGTGACTTCCATACATGCCGCATAGCTATACATCCATGCGCACGCTGCCTATGCATTATTTATGTGACATGATTGGCAGTGACATGCAGCACAAATGAACAAAGGTGTGTAACTCTTGAGGACAGGAAATATGCATGCAAAACCAGGAAGAGCCAAGATGAATATACGGTCGGTGGGTGGGAGGCGCCTTAGTGCGGCACCCTATTCAAAACCCAAACCCTACTAGCCTCACAGGAAGCCACATGTTAGTTTGAACCTGCCACGCATGGCTGGAGCCACGGGTGAGTTTTAACCTGGGAGTGACAGTGTTGTCGGGCTAATGCCTGTCGGACTGTTAGTATGCCTAACCAACGTATGCACCCCATTTTTACAATTGTTTTCAATGGGAACGGGAACATTTTCGCACGGAAAACTGCACAATGGCAACAAAACGTTCCTTTCCCATTGAAAACCATTGCAAAAAGACAGCCACGTGACGTAGGCAGAAACAAATTTAGGTGTGACCGACAAAAATAAATGTTGGTGGCGGACATTTTTCTGGTGCAGGAGGCTGCGGGCGGCTTGGGGCCGCTGGAAGTGGAGAAAAGTCCTGAATCAAGATGATGTATGAGATAATGAAGACATCCTGGTTCATACATGAACATGTCAGAGGAAATGTCATGTGTCCTGTTTAATAACTTTAAACCCTTTAGACATGAAACTGCATACTCACAGTATGCAGTTAATTGTTAATGACACCTAATGAGTCCCAGAGGAGGTTCAATTAAAGGTACTGATTTGTTCTTCTCATATAAGTCACATCATCATGCAGTGTCACATTTTGAGGACAATGGGAACAATTAAAATGAGAGGAATTGAATTAAATGAGAGGTTTAATGTCAGGAAGGTATACAGTTGCACACATGCATGCGCAGATTGCGTGCATGCATGTGTGCAACATGCACGCACGCACGCACGCACGCTCTCTTCATCTCATTGTTGTTTTGCATTCAGTCTGTGTATGCAGGACATGTGCATACACACGTGTGTAACCTTGCATCTTCTGATGCCCTCTGTAACATCTTATGTTAATTTAGACTCCAGTTTAAGAATATTAACAAAGGAAAGCAACAATTCTATTTGTTTATATTCTTCCCCTGTGGTGCTGCATGGGGTATCAGCTGGATGTGGAGGGTCTCATGGTACTAGAAATGAATCACTGCTTTATAGAACTGCTCTATAGAAATTAATCACTGCTTTATTAGATTGCACTCTTCGCCAACGGTTCTGTTCATTTATCTCAGATTCTTTCCCCAGATTGCGTTTTTGGTCAAAACATTATTCAACAGCCTATAAAGAACTGATGATTGCGGTTACAGTGCAGCAGGCACTCAGTAATTCACCATCCTGCATTGTTCTTTTGCAAATAGACTTTGAGATGTGTGATGCTTTGAAGACAGAGATGATTGTTTTCTCCCCTACTTGAAAGAAAGCTCTTCCACAACGGAAAAACTTGAATATTTGATAACAAGGTTTAGAGCTAGGGAACTTTATTTTATTTTATTGATTGAATACATTATTAGTCAGAAATGTACAGTAAACAACAACATGTGGTACAGTAAGCCATTAGCCTTAACAAGAGGATAACACAACAAAGTTTCCATGTATGCCGTTTGTATGATGTATTTAAATCATCAACATAGTTTTTTTCCCTTTTTTTTTTTACACAATAATACATGTCATCATCAACAAATACAAACACTATTATATGTACATTTTAAAACCATGGCAGTGAATAACATCTCCTTTTCCCCTTGTGGTCTCCTGATAGATGTTTTTCAGGCCAGTTTTGAAAGAAAAAGTGAGTTGCATCCTTTAACGGATGGTCTCAGTAGTAGAAAGTTTGTTCTAAATTTGGGTGATACCAGATCATGGTTGCTCCCTCTAGTGTTGTGTGTGTGAGTCACTTTGGAGAAGTAATTAGATGGGTATGAAGGTATCGAGGGTGCTGTCCCTCTGAGTATCTTAAATACCAATCCTATTGATATTTGAGTAACTCTGTCTTCTACCCTGAGTCATCCCAAATACGCAAAGTGGACTTAAGGCTGAGAAGTAGTTGTATCAGTTTGTTTTGGGAGGTCTGAAGCTTATAGTTTTTAGTGACATTGTGATGTTGGAGTCATAAGGGCTCCATGTTTTGAGAGTACTTTTGTTGAGAATGAATTTGAAGCAGTAAGGCTGCTAAAGACAATGTATTTGTCTTTATACATTTTCTAACCTAGCAGCCAATACAAGTCTCGTTTAAGTGCTTTTCACATGGGGAGGGATTGACGTGTATTACATTTTCAAAGAGGAAGCTTTGTAGTCTTTGTCGAATGTCTTTGTTGTCTTGGACTTGCCAAAGCACTCTCAGAACTCTGTAGTCGAGATCTGTGTCACCTCTGACTGCAGATCGTGCTGGATCATCTGAGATCGAAGAGATGGAAATCATCATAGGGGAGGTAAGAAACAAACATACATACAGTGAGGGGAAAAAGGGGTGGGGAGGGGATTCAGGTTTTACGGGGGCCAGTTTCGAATTGCGGCCGTCTGTATAGGTGCCCTTTGAGAGCGGTTTGGATGATATAGAACAGTGGGTGGTGGGAGCAGTGATTTGTAAGTGACGCTTGCAGTGTGGTGTATTTTTATAGCCTTGGATGAGAACTAAATAACTAATTGTCTCATGTTGTTAGAGATATGCAGAGCACATGGAATACCAATTCTCCACACACATGTGTCCAATCCATGCATACAGTGTGTGAATAATATGTTTGACTTTAATACATTTCAAAAGGGTGTGTCGCCGACTCGCCGTACTTTCTTTACTGTCTATTGGTGCTTTGCAGTATTTATTTTTGTTTTGGAAGGTAGGCTATACACATGTTGACATATCAGGGTCAGTGATTCTCAACAGTGATGTACGTACACTAGCAAAGTATGTTCATATAGCCTACAGTATACAGTATGTATGTTGCTTCACAGCAGTAAGCCTCCTAAAAGGAACGTATATCTCACATGACTTGATTTGATATTGTACTGTATGTACAGTACAAGACTGCATACATGCACAGCATGTCGTGTATTGATCTGAATAACTTTAGACTACATGGGATTCTTCATACGTGCATACATAAATATTAAATACATAGATTTAATGTACTCCACAAGTTGGAGTTAGATCAGTTTGAGTATAGTTAGTTTCGGAGGTTTAGTCAGATGGGCTTTTTTAATACGTTTCAATATTTTGTAAAACACACACATGTAAAGGTTGTTAAAAAAAAAGTAGTTAGCTGGCTTCTGCCCCACAGCGACAATATAATCTATCATTGAATTTACAGCAATTATGCTCAACAGGTACAGTTATATATATATATATATATATATATATATATATATATATATATATATATATATATATATATATATATGGGAATATACTGGGATCCAACAGGAGTCAATATTCCAAGAACAGAACAGAACCAAATAGATCTTGGTTATTATGCAGCATGTTCTAGCGGCACTAATAAGGAGTGTCTAATTTACAAAATTAAATTGTGTTTTTAGTTTGTACCCTGTGGCGCTCTTCGCTAACCTATATGAGTCACAGTTTGACTGTCATTGAAACCAAGAACCAGGAAATTGCACATGATGGCAAAAAAGTAGCTCCCATCCACTCCCACGTTACTGGCTTTTCTGAAATGCGTTTATCGCCGCTCCTGTAGCCCTCCACTTCCGTGTCCGCCAGCATATTATTTTCAATTGAACTACAGTATATGGAACGTATCGCCACAAAGGTAGGTATAAGTGTGGACCCAGTTGGAGCAGTGGTGTGCTGTGAGAGTGAGACCCTCCACAAACGGTGACTTGGCACTGGGTGTCACGGCTGATTCTAGAAAGTAGAAAAATGTAGAAAAAATTGCATAATGCCTGCATTCATCATCCACTAGTGTACAATATGGTGAAGTATGACTCAACTAACCACATAGCATTTCTCCACATCTCTGTAGACCAGCGTCTATATGGTTTTCTGCACCGCTGAGCTCTCTAATTAGTGTTTGTAATGAGCGGTTTATGCACTGCAACCCTACCAGAACATCTCTCTCTATGTAAATGTTGTTGACAGACTGTTCTCACTGACATAGTCTGATCTGCAGTAACATTCTCAGTCATCAGAGGAAGAGTTGCTCTTCTGTTGTCCTTACATTTCACACTATCACTGTCATCCAACGTGTGTTTTCGACCACAATTTACAATTGGCATGAATTGATGTCAATCTGACTGATGTCTTTCACATCAGTGGAAATGCAGATGTCACTTTAGTCACTGTTCCTGTTGAAACAGTTGAGCTTCTTCTTTGTGACTGAAGCTCCTGGCATCCATGATCCAATATTGAACCAGGCCTCTTCCACTTTTTTCTTTTTGCCTTTTCATCTTGCTCTCTTGATCTAAAGTCACAGTCCACTCACTGGGCCTGCTCAGCATGTACTGTATATATGCCACAGAGGATGATATGATGTTAATTGTAATTGCATCATGCCTGTACAGATTTGTTATGTTTCTCCCATAATTTATTCAGATTGTGCCCTGAACCATACAGTATGTAATCTATAGCATCCTTACGCCAGGGCTCCACTGGGCGCGTTGCGTCTCGCACGCACGGGCAGTGGAGCCACCCTTCATTGATTAAAAAGGGAACATTCTGTGACGGTGACGCTGACGCGACGCAGACGCGCCCAGTGGAGCCCTGGCGTTAGTCGGTGTGAACATTAAAGTAAAATAGCAGATCTACAACCTCCCATCATGTTGTAAGCTTGTAGATCTGGGGCCCCTGGTAAGGAACTACTAGCGGACCCAATATATAGCATTGGGGGACCGCAGCTAAGTATATGGTTTAAATGTTTCATTTGGCACAATATAATATTGTACTATTTCTGAAGGTAGCCTACATGACTGATGAACTTGTAGAGTAGGGATCTAAAGAGGTAAACACTCATGGCTTCTGTTGTGTGGTATAAGCAACTCTTAATGCCATACAGATGCTGTGCCTCTGAAGAAGCTGTTAACACATTGGGCTGTATTTTGCGTGTCTTACGTACCAGGTCTTATTCCCTAACTTGAGTAAACTAAAGACCTTGAGGCGTGGTCACTGCTCTTAGTCTTTGGCCACTCAGAATAGCCAAATGGCATTGATCACATGATTTTTTGATTTATTTTTAATCCTCGTTTTTCATCATTTTTCCACTGCTCTCATTTCTCACACAAAGGAACCCCAGTGGGGGGGCTAAGGGGCTTACGTTTCATATAATATTACACAAAGCCCCTCATCTTATTACTACTACCGTAATAATGATTCTTAACCTCTCCCTTGTCAGTCATTATTATTGTAATGACTGATGGGATTAAAACACACTGACATACTGTATACGTGGCCCTCTGATTAGCAGGGGCCCCTGGACCTCCTATAGGCTTATGGCCCTCTGATTAGCAGGGGCCCCTGGACCTCCTATAGGCTTATGGCCCTCTGATTAGCAGGGGCCCCTGGACCTCCTATAGGCTTATGGCCCTCTGATTAGCAGGGGCCCCTGGACCTCCTATAGGCTTATGGCCCTCTGATTAGCAGGGGCCCCTGGACCTCCTATAGGCTTATGGCCCTCTGACCACCAGGAGTTATAATAGAGCCAACAAACAAATTATAGCACAGTAAGCTCCTTCCAGAAGTTACTGGACTATTATATTGTTACTGTCGGGTGGAAACCTGATACTGTATGTCCAATCACATAATGACGTTTTTTATGGTTTCTGCTTGACAGCAATGGTATTCTATTCACATTGTTAATGTTAAAATACGCTATATGTTTTAGGCAGCAAGTGGTCTTATGCTGCCTCAAATATTTACTGTATATGTAATAAATTATGTGTAAAAATGCTTTTTAGGATATATTTAATCTCATTAATCAAAGACAAGTTTGAGTATGAAAGTCCTGCATGCATAAAATGCCTACTAAAATGCCCCTTTGTCTGAATGTCTGTTGTGGTGCTGGTGGGGGCAGGGCTCCTAAATGATGACGGACTCAAGGGTACTGTACATCTCCTACACCTGTTTTGCTGCCATGCAAACAGCACTCTGATCTGGAACCGGTGTGTGTTTCTCTTCACTTGGTAAAACAGTACATCACTAGTATGATGGCGTGGTTCCCGGTCCCCTGTGTGAACTCCAGGTGGGGTCTTTGTGTCTCTGCAGTAAAGCTGTCGTGGACGAGCCGCTTCACATCTTGTGTAGCTTGGCCGATAGAAGTGGGTCCAAAAGTAATCGTCGGGTCTTATAGTGACCCCAAAGTGGCCCGCCTCCACTGAGCCGTGGACTGACTGGACTGACCCCCCCCCCCCCCCCCCCCCTCGTCTGCCATCTGCCATGTGTCCCGTCTGCCACCTGCTGCAATAATCCGTTGATGACAGCAAAGCTGCGAGCAGGTTCAGAGGTCCAGAATGCCAGTGTGTGTGCGTGCGTGTGTGTTCGTGTGTACGTGTGTGTAAAATGTTGCAGTACGGGCAATGTTGCAGACGGACATCGATTAACGCAGACGTTGTCGCCTGGATCAATGACAGGTCTGCTCATGAGGGGCGCGACAACGCAAGTGTAAAAAAAAAAGCTCAACACAATCCAGGTTTAGTTAGTCACGGGCGTGTGCACGAAACGAGCACACTTCTCCGTGCGTACACAAAAAAGTAAAGTAAAATATTGAATCGCCACAATCGTCGATTCGCAGAATCGCAATATGAATAAGAATCACGATTCACAATATAAATCAAATCGGCACCCTAGGTATCGAAAATACCTAGGGTGGGACTCATGGTGGCGCTATAAGAGGCCGTTGTGGAAAAAGTGGGGCAGAGGTTTGTCGTTGGCATCCAGGGACAGCTTGGCATCGGCCGGGCCAACAGTGACGGAGATTAGCTGCATACGGACGGCCGGACAGACACACGGACGGAGGGCAAAACATACTCTTCCCATCCCTTCGGCCTGGTGGAGACAGAATGAACAGATAAAACTGTTATAATGGAATAACATGAAAGAAGAGCTGATCACTGTAATGTTCATGCATTTGACAGTTTAACCTTTCATCCATAAGGGGGCGCTTGGCATGTCAGAATACTAGTAACACCACTGAAGAAAGGTCCCGGATGTCAGTTTGTTATGTGTTGTCAGCGAAGCATGTAAATGTATTCATAGCTTGCATTGATTCATGTGTTCATACCAAAATAATTCAATAAACAAGTCTTTGGAGTTAAAGCAGTGCTTTGTGGATCAATTCCAAAACTTTACACTGGCGACGAGGATTTAAAAAAAAAAAAGAAGAAGAAAGACGGAGAAAACAACAAAAGGACGACAAAACCATGGCTGCTGCATTGCCGTCTTTCCCTGCTTTTGATGTCAATGATGATCAGAACTCTTCTGTCCGGTGGAAGAAGTGGTTACAGCGGTTTGAAAACTTCATCATTGCTTTGGATGTAAAAGATGATACAAGGCAACGTGCTATGCTTTTGCACTATGCTGGAGAAGGTGTGCAAGACATTTTTGACACACTCACGGACACTGGAGAAGCAAAAGATTACACACGTGCTAAAGACAAACTGAGTGAGTATTTTTCCCCTAAAATCAACATCACCTACGAGACCGGAGGGTTACACTCTCTGTAACCCAGGTTCTCTGAGTGGAGAGACTGGCTCTCCACTACATATTGTTCAATATGTACGGGAACTGACCCCACAGGGCAGTGTTCATGGATATCTCTTTAAGACACATCTTCTATGGTGGCCCTGCCCAGATGCCAATCAGCGGGCTATTTAAGCCCCATCTGTGCAGTGCCACTTCGATTAATTCTTGATTGACACGCATTTCGGAGCGGCTCTTTTGTGGAGAGCCAGTCTCTCCACTCAGAGAACCTGGGTTACAGAGAGTGTAACCCTCCGTTCTCTATCGTGTTCGAGACTGGCTCTCCACTACATATTGTTCAATATGTACGGGAACTCTCTAAGACACACCGCGAGGAAATAAGCAGACCAGCTGCCCCTGCGGCAGCCCGAGGCAGTTTAACCTGAATTCCATCCGAGCCTATAAGTGGTGAGCGCCATGAGTCACAGGCGCTTGCCAAAACGCTCCAAAACTTCAGTATTCATACCAAGTAAGTAATACTCGTGGCCTAGGCGCAAGACGCCACCTAGGCTCAGCTGGCCCAGCATGATGCTAGGCCAGTGACCACCGGGGTGAAGGGCTGCTCAAGCCAGCCCGTCAGATGCCCGGCCGACCTGACCGGTCAAGGTGCTGGTGACCCTACCGCTGAGTAGCACGCAGGAGCGACTCCCACAGGGGGAGCGGATGCCACCACGTTCCATCGGTAGGACAAGGTGAATGTAGACAGAGTCGCCCATGTCACTGCTGTGTAGATCTCTGTCAGAGATACACCATTCTACAGCAACCAGGGGGCTGTTGTCCCATGGGCAGAGTGTGCCCGCCTTCCAGGCGACCCTGGCACTCCTGCCTGCTTGTCCCTGTTGGATCACCCCTGTGATCCGGTGGGACAGTCCACCCTTCGACCATGGTCTACCCGAGCACTCTCTGATCAGGCCGTATGGTATAGAGTGCAGGGATTGGTGCCAGCACCACCTAACCATTGCCATGTAGGAAGCGGCAGCCTCCTTCATGCACTGATAGGGACATTCTTGTGGCTGACACTGCTAACAACAAAAATGCTGTCCTGCGAGAAGCCACCCAAGTGTCCACGCTTAATTGGCTCATGCCGCAAGGCAGACAGTACCACCTCCCGTGGGGGGGCTGCCGACCTAATGTGCGAGCACCCGGTACACCGTGGTCTCCCTCAGCCCTAAGGGGCGGAGGCACCAGCTGGCTCACTGCCAAGAGATGCCAGCCAGCAAACTAGTGCTGTGGGATCCAACAAACGGGCACCGGTCACGAGGACGTCCCACGCCAACATCCGTGGATGTACTCAAGAACGACGCAGGAGCGCAAAGTACCAACAAACTGGCCAGATGGAGATCCAGGATCACCGGAAACGACAATGGAGGGCTCGTCTGAGGACGACCTCGAGAGAGCTACAACCCATGACATGGTGGAACCTACTCAGGGGTCCACCTGAATTGACCGCCACTGTCTCGAGAGACAGCATGTGGGGGCTGGGTATCCTGAACTGTCAGGACTGAGGAGTGGGCTCGGTGTGCTGAGCACCTCTAGCCATACCCCGCCGGTTGGCCCTGGAATTGTTTGTTTACGCTCTCTGCCGTGTGGTCTGGCCGGACCGCGGCGGCAACGATCAGCGACCGTAGATGGCCTCAGAGTACGCCGACTAGGTCAGCTCCTCTGGGTTCTACCCCGCTACCCGCCGCAACGGTTTACAGCCGCGATGATCAACCAGGAGGTTCACCGACGAGGTCGGTTTCGCTCGGGGTCTCACAGCGCTTCTGCAGCCAGGGAACCCAGGCTCCACCAACGAGGTCGGCTTCGCACTTGGGACCCTTTGGCCGCACCGAGCGCCGTCTCAAGGTTTCCCCCGACGAGCAGGTTTCACCAGGGAGCGGACGCACGGACCGAACGCCGTCTCAAGGTTTCCCCCGACGAGCAGGTTTCACCAGGGAGCGGACGCACGGACAAGACTGAGGCTTCCTCCGCGAGGCAGATTCGGCACTCAGTCTTGTTGCTGTTGTTGTTGGCTAGCTGCGCCTAGATAGCCATGACTTCGTGACTTCTCTGGATGAGAAGAGCTTTCTCTGTGGTTTCAGACCGGTAACCGGATTCTACCCCGCAGAGTCACACCTAGGTGCATAAACGGCTCGCCGTGACACACTTTACACTGTATCGTGTGCTCTGCCCGACAGCCACAGCACGCTCTGCTGTGTCACTGAGCCCGGCTCCACCGTGAAACTACACCACGGACGCATGAGCTGACCTCGTCAGCAATACGCCCTATAGTGTGATAATGGCTGAGATTCAGGCATACTTCCTGGCAGACCCAGCATGTCATGTCTATGTTACCAAACGTCGGACAGACACAGCATGTCCTGTCTGTGACAGAACTACACCACTGTCGCGTGAGCTGACACCCCGCCAGAAATACGACAGTATAGTGCGCTATGATGACTGCCCAACATAAAGGGAAACCTTCGACTGACCCAGCACGTTCTGTTTGTGTCACTGAACCCAGATCCACAATACCGAACTACATCACCGGGGTGTAAGCTGGCGCAACACCCACAATACATGTATTCATGTACTCTTTGTATGTCTATTTCATATGGACCCCAGGGAGATTAGCTGTCGCTTTGGCATCAGCTAATGGGGATCCATTCAGTAAACCATACCCTGTATAGTGTGCTCTAATGGCCGTCTGACCCCAAGGAATTGTGTTAGTCTCACCTACAAACGAGACAACAGCTAACCCGAGAGGGCGAGTCAACGCTCGCTCCCTAAACTGCACACTGTAGTGCATTAATAGGCTGCTGACACTCGTAAGTAGTCTCGCCGAAAACTTTCACTAAATCCTTCTTTACAGACCTGTCCATACCAGGCAGGGCAGGAAAGAGGTGGAGCTATAGCCTGAGCTTAGCTCGCCCAGCTCTGCCAACCTGGGACAAGGTTCAAGGTAGTCTTTATTTGTCTCTCTTGAGAAAACATTGTCTTGGAGACAGAGTCACAGCTGTATACAAATAGCATATACCCGTTCACATAAAAAATACATTTTTATGGGTCTGTCAGTGGAAACGACTGGTCTTTTGCCTCTAAAACAGGCATGGCCCCTCCAGCTTCAGCTGGAAGGAAGAGACCATTCATACAGGAGGTCCTCATACCAGGGCCCCCGCAGGGCACACACTGGTCATGGCCATCCTCTGTGGGCGTGTGAGCTCCACATGCAGCCTGAGAAACCCCTGCTATTTCCATCTCCTCTTGTCTCTATATAGATATATTCATATGTATACCTATATATTATTTATTATATGTGTACCTATATATACATATATGTATACATCTTGTATTGTACACCATATTTTAACTGTTCGGAATGTGCTCCACAGGGAGTGGGCCCATAGTAATTGCTTGAACGTGAGGGGTCATAATCTACCCTTTGCAGCTCACAATGCTGCATAAACGAATCAAGGCAACATGGTACCCTAAGACATCCCCATGACGCGGATTCTCAGTGTGCTCTCTCTTTGTTAGGACAGAGTCCATACCAAATCAATGTCCACAATTTGTTTTGTGTCACCAGCAGAGTTATGGACCTCTGGAAGAGGTTGTACATAAACTGCTCAGCCGCTCTGAGGCGCTCTAGCCCAAAACAATCTGACATTAAGCACACTGGAGGCTTCCAAACCTTTGTATATATCATTCCAGTCGGCCTACAAGTCCACATGCATATAGTGTGTTGTTGTAGCCTTTATCATACTTATAAGCATATAAGTATATATTAACCAGAACCAATTGTGACAGAGTAAGCGATTTAATTGCAGCGCCTAACACGGTGGGTCATCGGGAGTTTTTGTCTCCTGATCTTTGAGCCACACCGCCCTCTTGTGACCCATAAGGCACAGTGCAGTCTGGGCAGCCGTCCCTGACGGGCATACCTCCATACACTATGACGCTCATGTCAACCTGTCAATGAGGAAGTTGGAACACGCTGGAATTGTTTGTTTACACTCTCTGCCGTGTGGTCTGGCCCGGACCGCGGCGGCAACGATCAGCGAACGTAGATGGCCTCAGAGTACGCCGACTGGGTCAGCTCCTCTGGGTTCTACCCTGCCCATCGCCGCCGCGGTGTACAGCCGCGATGATAGACCCGGAGGTCTCACCGCTTCTGCAGCCAGGGAACCAGGGCTCCGCCAACGTGGTCGGCTTCGCACTTGGCTTTGGCCACACCGAACGCCGTCTCCTAGTTTCCCCCAACGTGGTCGGGTTTCACTATAGGGAACGGACGCACGGACCGAACGCCGTCTCAAGGTTTCCCCCAACGTGGTCGGGTTTCACCAGGGAGCGGACGTACGGACAAGCTGAGGCTTCCTCCACTGTCTAGCGGATTAGGCCTGCAGCTTGTTGCTGTTGTTGTTGTTTGTTTGTTTTTTGTGGAGCTACGCGGCGCCCCGAGAGGAGTCGTCGAGACGACCAGCTCTCTTCTTACCTAGGTAAGTGGACTGTGTGCCACGCAGCTTCATGTTCTAAATATATATATTTATATATAATGTTTAATAGTGTCAAAACTGCTGAGATACACGAAACGTCTGCTCTCGTGGAAATCAAAAAATCGAAGTGGCACTGCACAGATGGGGCTTAAATAGCCCGCTGATTGGCATCTGGGCAGGGCCACCATAGAAGATGTGTCTTAAAGAGATATCCATGAACACTGCCCTGTGGGGTCAGTTCCCGTACATATTGAACAATATGTAGTGGAGAGCCAGTCTCGAACACGATAGAGAACTACAAATTCAGACAAGCTAAACAACTAGCCGGAGAATCACTTGACTGTTACCACACAAAGCTAAGGCAACTGGCAGCCACCTGTGACTTCCATGATGTTGAAAGGGAGATCAAAACTATGATTATTCAAACATGCACATGCAACAAACTACGACGCCAGGCACTACAAAAACCAGAGATGACCCTGTCTGAGCTACTGTTATTAGGAAGAACCATGTCGCTTGCTGAGATTCAAGCATCTGGAATGGAACAGTCACAACACAGCGCAATCCAACATACAAGGGAAGATGTTATGGCTGTGGAAATGGAAAGGGGAGCTGTAAAGAAAAGATGCTACAATTGCTCTGGTAATTTTCCCCATCGGGATGGTATGCAGTGCCCAGCAAGAGGCAAAATGTGTAATGCATGTGGAAAACAAGGACATTTTGCAAAATGTTGTCGCTCTAAACAGCCACAGGGAGGCACCAGAGGTCGACATGAAGTGCACTATGTTCACACCAGTGGAGATGGTGGTATGACATCCCAAGCAACAGGCACACAAGACACTGTGCCTTCTGAGGAGTATCTTTACACTGTGTTCCGCCCAAAAGCTAATCTCCCACATGCAAACATAAAGGTAAGGGACTGCAACATTCAAGTCATGCTTGATACAGGTGCATCTGTAAATATAATTGATGAAACTACATACCAGAAATTTGAGTGTAAGCCCCCACTCACGAAATCCACAGTTCCCATTTTTCCTTATGGTTCACGCACACCACTGCCTGCTATAGGGAAATTCAACTCACTAGTGGAATCCAAGCTACGTTTCACGAATGCAACTTTCTATGTACTACAAGGAAGCAATGGTAGTTTACTTGGATATGACACTGCCACTCAACTGGGACTAATTACAGTTGCCAACACACTTCACGCATCCCCACAACTGCCAGTGCAGCCCACAATCACCTCAAACCAGACAGAAGTGACTGCAGTGGATGGCCTCCTCACTGAATATGCTGACCTGTTTCATGGAGTGGGCAAATTGAAGGACTTTCGAGTCAAATTGCACATAAACCCAAATGTCCCTCCAGGCGCACAGCCTCATCGGAGGGTACCGTTTCATGTGAGGAGGAGAATTGAAGCTGAATTACAACGCCTAGAAGACCTTGATATCATTGAAAAGGTGGATGGCCCCACCCCATGGGTCTCTCCAATTGTTCCTGTTCCGAAGCCGAAAGACCCAGAAGCAGTGCGTATCTGTGTTGACATGAGATTACCAAACCGGGCCATCGAAAGAGAGGGACATCTCACACCTACGGTGGATGATGTGATACAGTCACTCAATGGTGCCAAGTTCTTCTCAAAGCTGGATTTAAATTGTGGATATCATCAGCTAGAATTAGAGCCATCCTCCCGTTACATCACAACGTTCTCCACTCATGTGGGACTGCGACGATATAAGAGACTGAGTTTTGGTGTCTCCTCAGCTGCAGAGGTGTTCCAAAATGCCATTCAACAAACGCTGGATGGCATCCCAGGAGTTATCAACCTAAGTGATGACATCTTGGTGTTCGGCAAAACTAAGGCTGCCCATGATCACGCTCTGAGAGCAACATTTGAGCGATTAAAGGAGAAGAACCTGACTCTCAACAAGGCCAAGTGCTCCTATGCACAAACTACTTTGGATTTCTTCGGGTACACATTCTCAGATGGTGGATTCTCCCCGGATCCTAAAAAGGTTCAGGCACTGCACAACGCTCCTGCCCCAAATAATGCCAGTGAAGTTCGCAGTTTGATTGGCATGGCCAATTACAGTGCCCGTTTCATTAAGGATTTTGCCACCATAACTCAACCACTGAGAGAACTTACAAAAAAGAATGCTCGTTGGAGCTGGACAGAGGATCACCAGAGGTCTCTGGATGAGATGAAACAAAGTTTGACGACTGATGCTGTGATGACCTATTTTGACCCTCATAAACTAACTGAACTGGTAGTTGATGCAAGTCCGGTGGGCCTTGGAGCTGTTTTGGCACAAAGAAATGGCACAAATGAGCCGGCCAGGGTGCTAAGCTATGCAAGTAGGGCACTGTCACCCATCGAACAAAAATATTCACAAACAGAACGTGAAGCTCTTGCCATTGTGTGGGGCTGCGAACATTTTCACATATACCTGTATGGAGCGCCCTTTGCCCTAGTTACTGATCATAAACCATTGGAATAGATTTTCAACAACCCCAAATCCAAGCCACCTGCTCGTATAGAACGCTGGGGTCTACGTTTGCAACCCTATAACTACACAGTATGCTACAAGGCTGGGAAGGACAATCCAGCAGACTACATGTCACGACACCCTGCACAGGTGTCACACATCTCACATGAGGCGTCAGCAGATGAAGAGCAAGCGGAAGAATATGTACACTTCATTACTACAAATGCCGTTCCCAAGGCAATGACACTATCCGAAATCCAAGATGCAACTAAAGTTGACCCCACTCTATGTGAAGTAATTAGACTCATCAAAACAGGCTCATGGTGGTCACTGTCTGACAAGCAGGATTTTCCTGCTGGGGTTGACTTTGCTGCGCTGCTGTCATACAGGAAAATCAAAGATGAACTGACTGTGACTGCTACAGATGACACAATACTAAGGGGCACAAGGATTGTTGTTCCCCATTCTTTACAAGTCAGGGCAATATCACTTGCTCATGAAGGCCACCAAGGAGTCGTCAAAACCAAGAAGCTGATCAGGGAAAAAGTCTGGTTCCCTGGTATTGACAGACAAGTAGAAACGATGATAGCTGGCTGTCTCCTCTGTCAGGCTGTCGTGCCCGCATGTCTGAGCTGCCATCGTCACCCTGGGAAAAGGTTGGTGTAGATTTCTGTGGTCCTTTCCCGTCTGGTGATTATCTTTTGGTGGTGATTGATGAATACTCCAGATATCCAGAAGTGGAGATTCTACAGTCCACATCGGCCAGAGCCACGATTCCTAAACTTGACAAAATATTCTCTACGCTGGGAATTCCATTTCAAGTTAAAACAGACAATGGTCCTCCGTTCCAGGGTTCTGAATTTGCCGATTTTGCAGGATATTTGGGCTTCAGCCATAGGAAGATAACGCCACTGTGGCCTCAGGCCAATGCAGAAGCCGAACGTTTCATGCGCACCCTTGAGAAGACCATACGTGCTGCTCATGTTGAGGGCCGTCCATGGAAACAGACTCTATATACATTCCTCCGCAACTACCGTGCCACACCTCACTGTTCGACTGGCATGGCTCCTGCCAATGTGCTGTTTGGTAGGCCGCTCAGAATCAAATTACCTGAGTCTCCTCTTCCCATCCACTCTCACATGGATACGCAGCTGCGTCAAGCGGATGCAGTGGCGAAGAACAGGATGAAACTCCATGCTGACAGGATGCATCGTGCTGTTCCGTTGTCTCTGAAAGTGGGCGACATGGTCCTGTGCCGTCAAAAGAAGGATGGGAAATTATGCCCTGCTTACAACCCCCGACCTTACAAGGTCATTTCTATCAAAGGTTCCATGGTGACAGCTAGAAATGACAACCATGTCATCACCCGAAACTCATCACACTTCAAACGGCTGGTCAAGGATCTCCACACTCCACAGTGTGGATCGCAGACTATGGATGACGGAGGAGATGTCATGGACTGGTCTGACATACAAAACCCAGAGCCCCTAGCCCCAGAGCCCTTAGCCCCTAACACACCTCAGCCACAGTCACCTGTCCGTAGATACCCGGTCAGGGTCAACAGAGGGCCCCCGTCACATCTGGCTGATTTTGAATAATGTGAATGGACTCTGGTTCCGATGCAATGCATGCCGTGTGTTTTGTGTGTTGACAATAGCTGTTAAAAAAAGAAAAAAGAAAAAAAAAAAAAGAAAAAGTGTTGAACTGAATATCAGGTAAATGTTTACTTTGTTGACAGCTGTTTAAAAAAAAAGAAAAAAAACTTTAAGGAGAAGAGGGTTGTAATGTTCATGCATTTGACAGTTTAACCTTTCATCCATAAGGGGGCGCTTGGCATGTCAGAATACTAGTAACACCACTGAAGAAAGGTCCCGGATGTCAGTTTGTTATGTGTTGTCAGCGAAGCATGTAAATGTATTCATAGCTTGCATTGATTCATGTGTTCATACCAAAATAATTCAATAAACAAGTCTTTGGAGTTAAAGCAGTGCTTTGTGGATCAATTCCAAAACTTTACAATCACGATTGCTACTGAGTTGTTGATTTTCTTTTCTGTTTTCTTTTTTATATTGATGTTTACTGTTCTGTCAAGTAGTTGGGCTCTTAACAATTCTGCATACATGCAGAGAGTATGCAAAGATGGCATAAACACTGTAGGGTCTTTGAGAATGACCCAAACCCCTCAGTTATAGCCACTCCCAGGGACACTATGGGAGTGGGACACTATTACCAGAGACACTATGTTGGTGACCTGTAAATTCTACTCTGGCTCTGCTCAGTATGAAACTCAGCAAATTAAGAACAGCTAACTGACTCAAAGGTTCTAGTGTTAAACATATGCTCGCAGTATCACAGGATTACCTTTTTTATTTAAGGTAATCAACGCACGCACGCACACACACACACACACACACACACACACACACACACACACACACACACACACACACACACACACAAAGATGTCCTACACACACTGGCTGATTAGTACAGCGCTAATTCATTCTTCTGCACACTCTACTAACAATGTCTGATTAAAATACAGAAGGGCAAAGAAAGTGTTGGATGGATTACCGGTACTTTATTTAAGCAGTCTTACCTCATTGTCTATCTTAATAAAGTTCCACAAAGTTGTGTCTCTACTTTTGAAAAGAAACAAAGTTAAAAGCTGGCAGATCCACCAGCTTCACAGTGTCTGGTTGCACCATGCATCATGCTTCAAACAGTCCCCATTCTTGCATTAATTTGGTACACCCTACACTACCTGCCTCCTCTGTCTGGAGGCCTCCTTTTAAAAATAAAACTGGAGAACTGGAGAAATTAATTAACGACAGTATTTCACTCATGCAATTCCTATCAACTTAAAAAATATTGTCAGCGTAGGTGAATATGAAATGAGTCCAACCATGACAGTGTCACTCAGGACTCAGATTCATTGAAGGCAATAGATTTCATTATTAGTGATGGGAGATTAATCGGCAACACATCGGTATTGGCCGATAAACCGATATATCGGTAATCAGTATTGGTAAAATAATAAATATGTTTTAGCAGATATTTTATTTTACAATAATTATGTTGCCTGAAGAAGGTCAGTAGACTGAAAGCTTGCTAAATAAATACATTGCGCAAATCTGAGGTTCCCTTTATTTTTTTCACAATAATTATGTTGAAAAAGAAATAAAAAAGCCTGAAAAAGCAAATTATGCAGGGTTTTCTGGGGAAGCTTTCAAAAGAGTCAACAAGTTGGAACATTCAGAGTTTATAAGCCTTTTTTGGCAAAAATAAATAAATAAATGGCAATTTTTTAAATATTTTCTTAATTCAGAATGACATCGGTTTATCGGTAGGCTACCACTCACTTCAGACGGATCTGATTTTTGTTAAATTAAGAAACAAGACAACTAGCAAAGTTAGTCTTGGTAAACATATACCAATGTGCTATTTGTAAGGCTCTGACGTAGCCTACACGGTTTGTCCAATCAGTCCAATCAGAACAGCTGGCTGTTTGAGGCGGATATTTACAAATCATTAGACACTCGAGCGGTCAATTCAGTCATGGTTCAGTCACTTCAGTGACGTCTGGAAACGTTGATATTAATTATTAACAGCATGGAAAATGGACAAATTAAATATCAAGGTGGAGCGGAGGATTTAATAGAAAAAACGTTTCAACGTTTTCTTAAAAAAAACAGCTGCGAGCGACCTCAGCGACGTGCTGTTGTGATTAGGCCGAGCGACGTGTTTACCATAAACGAGCCTACATTTAGTTGTTTAGTAGGCTATGAGTAAATTGGTCTTAAATTCCTTCAGACTTCAGACCCCTCGTCTAACATCTGAATGTTGATATGGAGGAGGACTCAGGAGGACGATGTTACAAAACAAAGAATAGCTACGTACTCAGCTATAAGGTAAGACATTGTTTACTTTTCCATGCTGCGGTTTTACTTATTGGCTAAAAAAACCCTTTCCCCACATTTTGTCGGCAATAGTGTAAACGTTAGTTCGTAAGTTGACCGGCACGTTAAAATTACCACCGCTGAAGTGCCCTAGGACAAGGCATTGAACCCGGCCCTACCATGAAATGTTCTATGAGCAGGGCCTGTCTGTAAACAAGTTCTTGAGCTTAGTCCAGTTACCCTGGGTAAACATAGTACCTTTCCTTCCTTTCCTTACCTATAAACAACAGTGTTGTATTGGATTAGTGTGACGTGTCTGTCTGGTCTTGAGCAGTGTACAGTATAGTATTAGTAGCGTAACGTATGTTGGCATTTATGTAAAAATCACATCTGTGTGTAGTGAGGGGCGCTAATTATTAAAGTCTAACTCATGTTCATTAGGTGATGTAATGATGATGTAAAACAAACAGTGACAAAACAATTTCAACAACAAATTCTCTTTATTGTTAATGGCATTTAATGTTTGTGTTAGGGACAAGATGAGTAGATTTTCCCTTCATTGTCAATGGCGTTTTTAAAACAAACATTGAACTAAAAACAAAAATATAGGAGGGGCTAGCACCCCTCAAAAAATAGGAGTTGATTACAATGCTGTGAAGGAACACATATTGCTGTAAGGTCTGGGAAAACAATCCCAATCGGATAGTGTGCCTACTATGACAGGGGACATAACTCAGGACTGCAAAGCTTATGGGATGTGATCATGTCATGACAGCTGTTGCTATGATGATGAATTCCATTGGAGTAAAGGCCATGCTTGAGTTTTATGCGGTTTCTAAAGTCATGTTTGAATATGGGGAACTCCTTTCTTCTCCACACTGCAGGTTAACAGGGATAAGGTACTAGGCTACAGCTAACCTTAGAGTGAATCAAGGGAGGAGGAACCTGCACGGCTGCACTGCCTGTTTGAGTGTTTCCTGATGGATGGAACTAGTTAGTGTTAGTAAAAAGCAGGTAAAAGAGTAAAGTTTGAGCAGACTAACATCAGTAACTTTTCCATTCACTGTAGTAGAAGAGGTGCAGGTTTACACCGCAGCTATGTCTGCTCCGCCTACAGGAAATTCGCCACAAAAGGCCCCTGCCCAGGCTCCATATATGGAGCTGGCATGTTCTGACATCAAAACACTCCATATTTGTGCGTGCTGGCCTGTTCTGACATCAAAACACTCCATATTTGTGCGTGCTGGCCTGTTCTGGCATCACAACACTCCATATTTGGGCATGCCTGACACAGAACTCCATATATAAGAATAAAGGGACACAGAGAGACAGATACATATTGATACAGGTACAACGGGCATAGATCTCCAACTTCCATTGTTACAAGAACTCCATATATGGCCATCAAAGGGACACATACATAATTACTGGATGGGGCATGCATTTCCAACTTGCATCTTTCCAAGTAGGCCAGTGCCCAACAGGCACCACTCCAGTAAAGAAAAATAGTATTAGACACATGGCCCATGCAGCTGAATTTAAGTTGTTTTGATGGAAATTGTAAATGCTGAATATCAACAAGCTTATTCAGCTGGTTTGGGTGAAGAGCTTTATAGTGAGCTATGTGAATAATAATATAAAACAAATGGCTCCCAAGGGGTTGGAAACCCCTGTTAGTCTAACGGTTAACCCATATCTTCCTAACTGTGTCTGTCTGCAGTGTTTTTTGTTCCTCTGGTGTTGTCTACATTAAGAGTAATTCATTTCCCTGAGTGATAGTTCAGACATTCTACCTGACATTCCAATAAACAGAGAAACGATAGGTTTCCACATTTTCCAGAAAAGAAAGAAAGAAAGAAATATGAAGGGCACTCACTCACACACACACACGCACACGTCGCAAACGCACACACACAATGGAAATTTCTCTCCATTTCAAAGCCTTATTGATCCTGGCTTGAGAGAGGAGGAGAGGATGTCTTGTGGAAAGAAAGCCCTGAAGCTTAGCCGTCGTGTTTTCCACTTTAGAGGAGATGTCCTCATGCAGGAAAACAGTGAAAATGTGACTGGAGTGCAGAGACCTGCTGCTGGTATGAACAGCCATCTGTCCCAACGTCCTACTGTCACTGAAAATGATGTATGGCAGTGATGTGTCATTTATATACTTCCATCCTATGATGGAGTATAAATCAGGCTTCATGCCTTGAAGCATTTACAGCAAAATATTTATTTTTCCTTCTCAGTTCAACTTGTAGCTTAATATTGTGGAGGGAGATATTCATAGTATCGTATATCTTAGACTTAGAGCAGTGGTTCAGATTTTACGGGGGCCAGTTTCGAATTGCAGCCGTCTGTAGGTGCAGCCCTTTGAGAGAGGTTTTGAAGGAGTCAAGGGATTCACATGTCTTAATGACTGTTGGTAGGGCGTTCCACATTTTGGTGGCATAGGAGCGAAAATAATTTTGTCCCTTGTTTGTGCCGATTCTGGGTTGCACATGGGTTTGTTGCACTCCCTCTGGTGTTGTGGGTGTGGACTTTGTTAACATTAAGGAAGTATTTAGACATGATACATGGGCATCTTTGTGGTGTATTGAATCTTGTGGACCAGACCCATTGCAAGATGCTGTACTCTGTACAACACACTGTTAACTCTGAAGACTGTACAATACACTGACTATCAGTGTTATATATTTGGTTCCTAAAGCTCAATCGTTTATGTGGGGACCTCCTGCATGGAACCGTCTCAAGGATCTCAGGGGGTCCCCAGACTGGTTCTCAGTCTGAGAACCAGTGATTTTGCAGCGTACTTGATGAGACTGAAAAAATTATGATAAAACTTATTTATATTTAGAAGCACATTGTTTTAATTTATAGGCTTAAATTAATAATTTTGCTTATAGGATCAACTTGCGTTGTTGTTGCATTGCAGACTGTTCCAAGATGCAATGCATTTATTGCCATAGACACAATTGTAATCTGTGAGTAGTATCAGGGGCACTTTTTTGTAACAATGTGGCTCTGCCGGAGGCTAGCCGTCTATAAGACGCTTGACTGATTGATGATGCGCACGTTAATTGATAATGTACATTGTACACATTAGGTGTAGGTGGAGTACTCTCATGGGGCAGTTATTGATTTCTCACTCTTTAATTCATAAGGGTCAATCATGAAGGCTGAGCCAGAACAAAGAGGTTACTGGTGATGGATAACTGGTGTTTAGAGGAAGAATAAATCACCATGCTCTTAATACATCCATACTGGAGTTTTGATTTAGGGTGCGTTCAGACAAGGACGGTTTAGTTTGTTTAAAAAGTCACTATGGTTTCCGTTAGCTTATTCCTTTGGTGTGACCGCTGATCTTTCTTCATGAGCTGCAATATAAACATTATCCGTATACTAGTATAGACTCTCTTCTTCTCCCTGTATGGGTATCTATGCACTGTGGTCTGTCTGTGTCCAGTAGAAACTGCATGTGTGTGGCTCACAAACAATGCATTATGCATAGTGCATACTTTTATGTTAGGCTATTCACTTCCTATTCGCACAGCTTTCACACTTTCCCCTCAAAGTAAGTGTGTGTGTGTGTGTGTGCTTTTTTAATAAGTGGCTGTGAAATATGCTTACTATCACTATGTCAGCAAATGTATACTGGTGTAACTATTTGTGTGTCGCCTTCAGATTTGAGGCATTTTGTTCCAAAAATGTGTTTTGCAAAAATCCACCTGTTGGTGGCGCTATAACAGGCCAATGTGAAAAGGGTGGTGAAAGTCTGTGAAAGATTTCACATAAATTGTACACTGTGTTCATGATTTAAGGCTTTTTGTTCCAAACGGGCCAATCCTGCAAACTTTGAGCCAATGTTAGCCAATTAGGATGGAATATGAAATATCGGACAGATCCGTCTTGAACACATGACTATAGAGATATAGTGTGTAACGATTTGAGGGATTTTTGCACAGAATCTGGAGGAGTAATATAAAAAAATGTGTTTTACAAAAGTCGCTATAACAGAACATTTGTGGCAGAGGTTCATCGTTGGCATCCAGGGAGTGTGTGTGTGTGCGCAAAATGGTTAATGGTGCCGGAGATTAGCTGGTAATAGACGGACGGACAGACACGTGCACACACACTCGCACACGGACGGACAGACTCGCACACACACGGACGGAGTGCAAAACATACTCTATCCCCATGCCTTCGGCCTGGTGGAGACAATAATGTAGTTTGAATCGGTCACAATCCCTGTCTGCGGAGTCTGAAGTGAAAGACATTCTTCAAAGGCGCTTTGAGGTGTTTGTGTTTGATTAGATGTCAGAAAAGAACAATGGAGGCAGGAAGAGAGATTGGTCAGAGAGCAACTCCAACTGGATGAATGAATACTGGACAACTCACCCCGGTGCTTGCACGATTTTCGTCCCGGAATTCTCACCAGTGAGGGGGATAACTTTGTAATACGCTATTGGCTGTTTGTATTCTTTTTGGAAAAATATAAAAATATACTCCTGTGGGAAGGCTATATTATTTTACTTATATTGACCCTATAAACAATTTAGTATTATTTAGTATAATGTAAGGTTTTGCCCAATCAAATGGTACCTGTCAGATAATCCCCACATATCCTACAACAACTTCTGTGAACAGACTTCACTGTAGTAGCTTTTCATAAATTATATTTGTACTTAGGCTGTCTGCTGTCATGAAAGTGTATAATTAGAGAAATTCAAAGTCCAGCCGTCTGCTGTCCAGCCTCTCCCACCCCTCACTGTGGAAAATTATGGGAGGAAAACAGAAACGGGGTGAGTTGTCTTGTTACCGAATGCATATGTTCTAGATGGGATTTGTGACACACACACACACACACACACACACACACACACACACACACACACACACACACACACACACACACTGGAGCAGCAGCAACAGTGGGGGGAGCACAAGCATCAGCTGTCACTCAAGGCGTCTGCTCCAGCACTACTGTATATGTGAGGCGTAGTGTATAGTTACAGTACGGTAGACGGCGTACAGTATATGCTTCGCTGCAGCCCCATACTGTACAACCCCTGCATGTTCTGTGTAGTGGACTGGGGAATCCTCCCCCAGAGGATTCCATCCACATACAACCCCTGCATGTTCTGTGTAGTGGACTGGGGAATCCTCCCCCAGAGGATTCCATCCACAGTATTACCATGTTCTGTGTAGTGGACTGGGGAATCCTCCCCCAGAGGATTCCATCCACACACGGTGTGTCACGTTTGCAGTAATTGATGCCATGGTGCCGAGGTGCACGTTTCTTTTAACCCTGTATAGAAGATCCCATGCTGGCTCAGCCTCTAATGAAGCTGCCTGACTGTCCGCCTCACTCATCCTGGCTTATCAGCAAGGTGGTTATCTGCAGTTGCAGGAGGCAGGGATCATGGAATCACTCCAGTAATACTGTTGTATCGATTCTCACCAGCATGTTGTATCAGGTTGCATGTTCAACATCTTGACTTTTGACTCTTGAGTCTTAACCAATTATGCTTCACCAGTTGTATTTAACCTCGTATAACCTTCTTAAGACTAGAGCACTTGCTGGGTATATTATACGATATAATAAATACTCTGAACTTCTCCCTTGGTCCACCCATTCTCTTTCATGTGAGAATGGTCCTGTGATTGATCAACTGTGCATGCCCATTGTGGGAGTATTTCTTTTTTCTTACCCTCTATCACTAACCAGGTGTGAAATTAACATCTGCCTGTATCGCTCCACAGCCAGGTGTGGAGAGCATCGCTCCACAGCCTAGGAGTGCCTGTTGCGCAACAGTGGGACGTCATCGAAAATGTTCCCCCCCTGTTTAGCCGACGACAATGAAAATCTTAAAATGTTAATAACTCACGATCTAAATCATCCCGTCCAATTCACCCTTTGTCAAGTCCCGCCCGTGATTCTGCCCCTCTTCGCACCCATTGGTTGCCGTTTTGTGGTTGGACAAAAATCCTCTCTCCATCCACCATTGAAATAACAGGTTTTTCAGTTGCTTCGTATTGATAATCTGTGCAATACATTTTTATTTTAAATTTTGTGTCAGTAAAAAGGAACATCACAGGTGCAGCATGGTGACTGGGCATATCATGTTTGTTTTTAGTTTTTTCCAAAAATGATGTTTTAGCAAATTCAACATAAACAAGGCAGAAGAGCCTGCTGGTTAGTCAATCAAGGACCAATCAGAAGGCTGACAAAGGGTAGATTCTAAGAAAAGATCCTGTGTTAGACGGCCCCCCGCTGTCCAGTCGCTAGTCGCGTTAGATTTAATCATACCTACCGTTGCTATAAATCGATTGGGCGCTATGATGTAATGGATTAAATAACCCCGGGCAATTGGAGTGTTACATCCTGAAGGTACCCAAGGACCCACCCACCTCAGACATTAGCAACATTATGTACATAATTGTCTGGGTGAAAATCACCCGGGGTTACTGTTGTAGGGTTAAGCACATGCACTTAAATATTATTAAGTCAGTCAGTCAGTCAGTCAGTCATATTAAGGGCATATGGTATTGGTATTATTGTGGTAAAGTTGTTAAAGTGATATTCAGTGATTTCACTTAATTCAAATATCACTTTTTTGAGGGGTGCTATATACAGGTTTAATGTTTTTTTTTCCTTAAACAAACATTAAAAACGCCATGGACAGAGTTTAATGTTTGTTTTGTGGGCCTAGCCTAGCTGTGGACCTTGGTGTGCGTGCTGTTGGCCTGTTGCATGCCTCACCCATGCACTGTAGAGCCTGCATGTACACATCTTGTTAACGGGGCGGACCGTATCTTTTCTATTCAATCTTGAATCGTATATAGCGAAAGCATGCTGCTGCATGCAGTCTTTTTTTGGAAACGGATAAATAAGTGAAGTTTTTAGTAATATCCTGATCAGTGGATCTGTGTAGTCATGCGAAACGGAGCTTTTGAGAAACGATGATGGCACCGCTTATTAGCGCATATCATTTTTACTATAATTGGGTGAAGAGAAGAAAGCTTTTCTCTCACTTGGTAGAGCAATGGTAGACACTTTACCATTGCTCTGGCCAGAAAATAATAGCAGAGTCAGACCTATAGAAGTGCACACCACGTCCACATCCAGTTGTGGCTATATTTTCCAGGTGTATAATAAATGTCACGTTATAATGTTGGCTATTAAAAGTTCATGCGCGCACATTGTCGGCATGCAGGCACAGTGAGTGCATGACAACGGAATGCAGTCAAGGGTGCGCCCTTTATTACTTAAACAGGAGAGAGATGTGCCATTATGCGCACGGCGACCCACTGTGTACTCTCTTCTCACCAACCACGCTATATGCGATTGCATTCACACCTCTCTATCTCTCTCTCTGCACCCTCTCTCTCTCCCTCCATGACCATGACCATGAAATGGAGAGCAAAATACAGCACGATAATATAGTTTCACATGCGGCTATGCACACACCACGCATAGACTTGTTGGTGTAGCCTACTGCGCAATGGCATTTGGCCATTGGTAGGTTAATTGGTAGGTTAATATCCACAGTTTATCTGTAGCAGTCCGCAATTAACCTGTTGTTCAAGCTTTGCACTCGGCACCAATACAAATGAAATCACCAGTCCGCACTGGACTAGTAGGCTGATATATTTATTATTGGATGCAGCAGAGCAGAGCCTTTGCTCGCTGCAGTTGATGCAACATATGATACGTTTTAAAGTTGTTAATTAACGGTGATATATAAACATGAACAATCGGATTGATATCCATGTAGTTTCCATGCAGGCACAAGCTGCATTTCTCACCTAATTATAGTAAAAATGATAAGCGGTGACATTGTTTCTCAGAAGCTCCGTTTCGCATGACTACACAGCTCCACTATTCCGGATATGTTCGAAAATCTTCACTTATTTATCCGTTTCCAAAAACCTCTGTTTGAGTGGCCGAAAACGCCGTTTGCGTGTGGCTGAAAAACCAGCAGTGGACCTAATGAGCCAAAGTCCCGACACCTGTGCAATGTCCAGCCTCTGCCTGAGCCAATTGATTGCCATGGCAACTCCAGCCTAAGCTTCATTCATTCAACAAAATCCCCACACACCTGCCATTTCCTAATAGTCCACTTCTCAGCCACTCGACACACACAGTCACACACGCATCACACACACGCATCACACACACACACACACACACACACACACACACACACACACACACACACACACACACACACACACACACACACACACACACACGAGTAAGGGCAAGCCAACCAAACGGGTGAAGGATATGTTTCTGTTGCCGATCGTCGGAGATGATGGTGGTGCTGAACAACTTTAAAATATTTGTCTGGCTTTTTCTGACCTTTTTATTAACAGAGTAAAAGCATAAATTATGGACAGACTAAAGTAGTAAATATACCTACAAATTTAACTTGCGTGAATAAGTGCATTACATAGTAAATGTTCACCACTGCCATTAACCTGTACTTATGCCGGCTTAGTTACTACTGTATCCCATCTAATTGTGTTGGATGTTTCACACCAGTAACATGTCTTCACGTCTCTTTTTGTAAAGTGGGAATTTCCAGAGCTGAATGTTCCTGAGGGCAAACTAGTGAGTTAAAGGAGGATTCTGTCCCCACACTCCTAAATTATGCAACACTGCGTTACATTAACAGTATTCTACTCAGTGTACTGCTATTTATTGTTTTCTGTAGGCCTTATTCTGCTGAGAAGTTAGTTTCACATTTTTTTTATTGTATTAGTTTTGTGGCTCATATTGCATTGACTTGGAGTTCAATAATATTTGTTTGGTACCTTGACTTGACTCTTATTAATCTGAGTTCCCAGAAGTTTTTATTTTCGTCACAAGGGGGTGAGAAAGACTCCTATTAAACCCTCAAATAAGATCCATGATCTATGCAAGTTTCTTTATAAATCAATATGTGGCTGACATCCTCTGAATTACATTAAAAAAAGGCAAGAATAGGATAAAAAACCTCAACTCATTAATGTTGTAGTTCAATGAAAGCACACAGATAACAGTCCGTACTCTCAAATTGTAGTTGTGAAGTTGCCCGAACGGCCATGGCTCCAAGAACAGTCAGAAATTGTAGTTAAGGGCTTTTATTTTCCCCAAACTCCTCCACCAAAAGTCCAGACAATTGTTCAGTGCAATAATTCTCAATAGCAAACTATATTACAGGCAACAAAATAAAGGAAGGACAAAAAGATAAATAAATACTTGGGCAACACTCCTTAACAAAACCCAAACAGGATGAGAACTCTCTTCAGCCTTGATCACACAAGGCCCTGTAGCTCTCCCTCAGGGATGTTATCTGTGTCAAAGCCCACATCCAACTAACTTGTCTGTCCCTGCAGCCTCCCTTAAATAGTGGAGTGGATCTTACCACAGGAAACAATCAATTAGAAAACCTTCAATAAATACTTTCAATATAAATACTTCCATAAATAATGCCTTGCATAAAAGTAACCTTAAAAAAGTAGAAATCAGCATGAAACTCAATGTCACCATTTACATGCAGAATGCTCATGTAAACACCTCAATTGGAATAGAATATCCCATCCCATTCCGATGTTATAGAAAGCAGTTTGATCATGCATATGTATATATATATATAGGACACGGGTTGCCCCGTGACAGTAGTGTTTTAGATTATTTATTAAAATGCACAGCAGCAGTTTTGAGACGAACACATAAGCTAAACCAAAACGCTGTTTAGGAGGAGAAAAGATGTCACGGACTAATCTAATTATCCCTCACATTACTGGCCTTTTAGGTGGCAAATTGCAGTCTGGGAGGTGGGAGGAAGCTTTCAAATTCATTGATTTCTCAGTGAAATCAGTTGTACACATTATTATGAAAACAAATGATGCAGTTTTCAATTAACTCCAAAGTTCTATCACCTCACCCAGGCACAGGTAACGTGGCCTGCAGTACCTGGCTGTTTCAGACAACCGCATATTCTGTTGTACATAAAATAGGGAACAGTGCTCATAGAAAGCTCATGCATGTGAGCTTGTTTGCCTATTTAGTATTTACACAACTATTCTATTATTCACAGCATGATTTTCTGTTGTTGATGAATGTTATCCTTTTATGACATCCCCTGAATATGGATGCTACTAGCAGTGTTCAATTCATGTGGTTTAGAATAAGAACTGAGTGGATTTGTGTAGAATTTGCTGTGTATCTTCATGAACCCAAGACATTTAATGGATGCATCACATTGGCTCTAGTGCCATCTTCAGACCAACATATCAACCATACACAATATATCTAAAAATCACTATAGGTTTCTATTTCAACGCAGGTGGACTAGCAGCCTGAGGAGTACTGTTGAAACTAGGAGGACTGTATAGGCTGATTAGGTAGGATGTTGGTGGTGCCGCCTCTGCGTGTCAGTAAGAAAACTTGGAACACAGAACTGGGTACTGTAGCTTTGCTTTACTTGCATGACTCATGAGCTAGTAGACAGTGTGATCTGTGCATAAACAAAACTCTTAGAAAATAATAATCAGTAGGCAAGGCAGCCTAATTATGGTTTGGCCTTTCCAACACCTACAGTGAATGGGTGATTTGACCATTTCTGAAGGTGAAATGGTTTAATTTCCCGTCTCTGTTTTATGAATAGAATTATGTGTAGAATGTTGAGTTTTTTTTTTACCAGAGCCATGTTTGATCATCCTGCTGGCCAGCCAGAAGGGAAGCATTTATCCATTATTTTAGCCGTGTCGTGAGCGCCCCATCCAGAGATACTTCAGGGTCCTACTTTTGTGTCGCTTTTGTGTCCCCATAGAGTTATACTGTGACGCTCCGTCGGACTAAATCGGAGACGAAAACAACCACGAAAGTCTAATTTTACCACTTTCCTCGCAACAACAAAGCTGCTGCTCTCTCAAATCTGGCTGTGACAGGCCGTCTGCCCCACACGGAATACTATCGCCATTTTATTTCATTGTGTCAATTAAATCCTCATTAATTGCAAACTAGATTCGACATACTCAAGCCTGCACACATTCTAAATATGCCCCCGAAATATTGTACTGAGCAAATGGACTGTTACCACCTTCAATAATTCAATAGTCTCCACATCATATACTGTATTTTCTTTGGACACTTGTACAAAACATTAATAATTCTACTCGAGTTGGAAGCATTAAGACCCATTTTAACCCTCAATGGCTTCCTTTCTGAAAAATAACGTCATTGTAAAAAGATTCACACGTTTAGATATTTTATGTACAATGAGTTGCGGATGGGAGCTGGTGCCACTTGGACCCGGACGTAACGTAGCACTACAAAATACTGAACATTACCATTAGGCTCCCACCTGTTGTTTTTATACTTTATTATGTAGACTCTTCTTTTGTATTAGAAGTTCTATTTTTATACGACTTGTATTACAGAGTCAGTATGCAGGAGGGACAGTTTGTATGTCTGTGTATGTGTTTAGCAATTATGTTTATGTGGAAACATCAAAAGATTCAAAAAGTCTACTTGTACAAATGTAGGGATGCAACAGTTAATCAAACAAATCAATTCAATTTTTCACAAAATAATATTTTATTATAATTTATTTTCAAAAATATCAAAGAGACACTCATCCATGCTCTCTGTCGCTCTTGTCTCTCTCAAGCTTGCTCACTCGCATGCACGCGCACACACACACACACACACACACACACACACACACACACACACACACATTCATGAAGAAAAACAATATGTCCTCATCATTCTCAATCCAACTAAAAGCAAATGTGCTCTGAGAAGCATCTGAGCTACTGCTACGCAGAAAAGCAATTACCACTCCTGCCAGCTTCTATCAACACTTACTCATTCATGTATTGCATGTATGCTATTGCTAGCATGGCCCTGAAACCCTAATAAACTCTGGGCCTTCTGTTGTTCTCTCCTGGTTGAGATTAGATTACACTTTTTCTTTCTCTTCTTTTTATGTGCATGTTGTGTTGCATCACAACATTACATGTTTACTTAATTCTATTCTGCCGATTGGGGCTCTGAAGTTAAAAGGTTTCATTGAATTTGTTCCAGCACAGACCACATGTATGCTTTACCTCCAGAGCTGTTTATGAGACATGCAATCATACTTGAGCACTAGCATGAAGAATTTCTCTTCCATAACCTGCTCACTGCAGATATACAAGCTCACATTATCATCATTTGTAGACCGCGGTCGAGATCATGGATTTCACAATGCCACGCCAGACTTTCCGGTCCTTCATTGCCATCCACAGTTCCTGCTTACTGATGCATGTGTCACTAGCGATGACTCCAGAGAAGAAGGGAAGATATAACCTCATTAGCAGTGGCCGGCAAACTGTAGCAGTGGCCGGCAAACTGTGTTCTTCTGGATCGGACTAGTGAAGAAACACGGGGGAAGGTTGCCGTATATTAGATTAGTCGATGGGTGGCTCTTCCAAGACAGATTTTGCGCTCTCATTAGAAGGTGGGTGTAAGTGCCATCCAACCTAAATATTTTTTACTTTTAACATCTTACTAAACTGGGATGACCAGATCTTATGCAAGTCATTGCAGGCTGACCAGGCCATACCCTTCCTAGTTTGAAAGGCCTTTTGGGAAGAAGATATATACAGTATGAACCCAAATACTTGTAGTCATCAACCTATCATCAAGCTCACATCACATATTAGTGGCTTCACTACCACTCTTCATGATGTATATAAGTGGTAAATGCATTCATGGCCACAGCATTTCATACAGTAGCCTACAGTACAGCCTACAGTACAGCCTACAGTACAGCCGCTTGAGTGTTTCTGCTCTCAGCCTCAGGAAATAAGGGATATGGAATCCAGTAGAATATGCTCCATGTATTTTACTGATGATATACTGTATAGAAGACTACCTTAATGACTTGGTATCTACAAATGTTAGCTTAGTTTCTCAAAATTTGAATCCGTCTTTATATCGAAACAGATATATTGAGTCATTATTTTTGAGTAACCATTACAGAGTCATTATTTCAAGTTATTTTTACAGAAATATATATGCTACATAGCTATACATACAGTAGATACAATGACAGTGATTATATTTACATTCATGCATACAGTACAACACACCTGCATGTTGAGTGTGCAAGGCTCTCTCACAGGAGGACAACATGGAATATTGAATAACTTCAAGCCTAACCCTAACCCCAAACCTAACCCCAAGGGAGCACAGGGCTAGCTTAGCCACTTTCGAATTTGGTGTCCAACTGCCCATTATTTTTGGTCATGTCATTATAGGCTGAACCGGCTACGAATGCCAAGGAACCATTGTAGTTGAAATGTGTACTGTGTAGCTTTAGTGAGTGACACCCCTGGGAGCTTATCTACTCATTTGTAATATGGGATGTCTGTATTACCGGGGTATCCTTGCACATCCACAGTGACAATCATAAGACCCAATTGCTGAATGTCAAGTCTCCAGGTTTTCTTCGGAATATGTGAAATATGTGAATATGTGAATATGTGAAAATGAATATCCTTCGGGACAATAAAGATTATTATTATGTATGAGTACAGTATGACAATGATTTATGATGATTTATGGCGCATTATGAGTCCAACTAGTACTAGTACGTGGTTCTCAAATGTTTTATTTGCAAAGACCCCTATAACTGAGTGTGTACAGATTGAACCAAATGGACCCTTTAGGGTTAGAGTCCATTTGAACCCATTTGAACACTCTCAAGGTTACAGAGTTCTCACAAATTTAATTTTTACTATAATGCCCACCACAAGCCCTGGCAGCCCTGGCGATGACCCCTGGCTGTGACACATTGTGAGCTTGTAGATCTTCTATTTTTGGTGAAGAGACTTTCTGTACTGTACATTGAAAAAGAACACACCAAGAACAGTGCAACTAAAGTTTTAATAAGCCGTACTAAACGACACCACGTTGAGAAACCCTGGCTGAGTGTATACTTGACATCTGTACTGCTTTACTGTAAATGTGCTTCATAGTAGTCATTGTGTAACTAAGAACCCTCCAGTGGCGTCTTATTAAATGTTAACTCGTTCTGCATGTCCCCTACATGTCATATTAATGTCATATATATATGTTATATGTACATTCTTAATGTGTTCTCCTGTCTCTTTAGATCCCACACATGATGAGGCGAGGAGCACTTTGCGAGGCCATGCGTTTCCACGGCAGCTAATTGGTCGTAACTTCTCATTGGCGGACATAGTCGTTCCCTTGACCTTCAAACAGCGTGGTGAACGGAGGAGGTAACGACATCACTTCCTCGTGTGTATATACATTACATTAGACTCTTCAGGGTGTGTAAGTTTGATTTCCAAGGGCCGGTCACAGCACCAAAGTCTTTGAATAGTGGGCTCTGATTGGTCACCCACAACTCTCTGCCATTCTCCATATTCAAACCGCAGCCATCTTCCCAGCAAGGTGATACCTAGGTGACACTTCCCATAGAGAGCCCATTCATCAAAACAGAAAAGTCCTCTCAAATTATATTAAACAACGTCAAAATCACAGCTGTAGTTAATTATCCTCTTTCAATCTGTTAAGTTTTTGTTTAATAAAAATCCACCATAGACATTTTATGAGCTACTTCCTGTCAAGAAATTCCTTGCAGATGATTTTTGTATGTATGGAAGCGCTCGTTATCAGTAAAGCAACCTCCTGCTGCCTCCTGCATTATGTGCACATTCAAAACAGGTGGTACGCATGGGCCGTTGAGTGATAGTCAACGAGCACTTCCAAACTCCACACCCGTGTGAACTGAGTGGTGCAACTCCCCTCTCCCCCTCCTCTCTCTCTCTCTCTCTCTCTCTCTCTCTCTCATTAGCAGGCAACAGTGCAGCACGTGCAGCACTATCTCTCTCTCTGTTTCTGGCAAATAGCGCCCCTATTGGTACTAATAGTCATACTCGTGCTCATTAACACATATATAGTCGGACACATAGGTGCACACGGACATTGCTGTTCCTTGGAGTGGTTGCACCACTCAAAAATCATCTGCAAGGAATTTATTGACAGGAAGTAGCTCATAAAATGTCTATGTGGACTTTTATGAAACAAACACGTTATAGATTGAAAGAGGATAATTCAAGCTTTCCCTACAGCTGCAATGTTTGTGATTTTTGACATGGTTTAATATAATTAGAGCCTGGGGACTTTTCTGTTTGGATGAATGGGCTGTCTATGGGAAGTGTCACCTAGGTATCACCTTGCTGGCAATATGGCTGCGGTCTGAATATGGAGAATACCAATCTCCCCAGGGAAATATGTTTTCCTGTGGCAGATTTGTCTCGTTTCCAGGCTAAGACATAACAGCTCCTACATTTCTGTGACAATTAAGTTAGTGTTTGGCTTTTGATGATGCGGTTATACAGTAATTAAGTAGCCTTGAGAACCATCGGTTCCTTTCCTGAACCATATGGCCTGTGCCGTGGGTTAGAAGCCTATCTCCTGTTTAGACCACACGGATATGGTTAATGTAAACTCCCGTCGTACGAGGTTGTTGCACATCTACAAGCTCACAACGCGTAGCATTGTGACGCATCGTGAGCTTGTAGATGTGCACGTTTTGGGGGGCATGTGACAAAGTATTATGATGTATTGTATTGCTGTAGGAGTAATTTACACACTGGGCGAAAATCGCGCCCGGTGTGTAGGGACCTTTAGTGTTGTGTTTGATCAGAATGGAAGTGTGGTGTGATACTGCACAAAATGAAACATTGGATGAACTGGCAGATGTTGGACATAGTATTAAACCTGCAGGGTTTGGTCTGTTTGACCTTCTACCTGCTGCCTTCTGCACCCAAGGGTCGTTGAACAGGACAGTGATCAGTTCAGTACGCCTCAGCGGATACTTTAGCTGACTTTAACAGAACGGTTTAGGACACATTGTGGGGAATCAGTGCCGTTATGTGGCGTCCAGATGCAATATTGCTGAAGTGCAGTCAGATAAAGTTTGGAACATGGATCAGCCCCTCCCAGCGTTTGCCATTCCAGGTGCCAGATTCATGGCCTGGCACAAATACAACTCTGCCCCAAAGTGGACCCACAAGAGCGGAGCTGTCCTCAAATTAATCTGCTCAGCATTTCTTTAAACCTGCACAGGTTTCTGGAGGTCTGCCCGTGATAAGCAGAGACCCTTGTCAAAGGTTTAATGATTTTCTAATAAAAAAAGCTCCATAGCTTAAAGCACCTGTCAAATCCACAGATGAGTGTTTATGGCGCTATCATGGCACTGCTACCATTGTACTGCAGACATGAGAGCTGAGGGTAGATATAATAATGCAGAGAGGTGGCAGTCTGCAAGCTGGTAATGACCAGTTGTGTATATATATTTAATTAATCAATAACCATAGTTAAGTACAATTACAGGCTTCTGTAATTGTCATGGTCGTTTTAGTCACATCATTTGTAATAATAAGCACTGGTGGAGAGTAACTCAGTACATTTACGCAAGTACTTCACTTTAATATTTGAGAACTCCAGTCACTTTTAGTTAAATAAAAGGTCAGGGTACTTCTTCTGCTACTGTAAATCAACGTGCTAAGTGGTATGTGTCATGTAAAGTGAACTGCATGTGTCAAACTAATAGGACTACATGCCATTATGCCAATTTGCCAAGTCTGTTGTGCGCATGCTCACGCTGGTATGTGTGAGTTGTGGATGATTGGCACACGTCAATAAACCAGTCAGTTGTTATGTAACCCCCACAAGCGTTGGTCAGAGCGTCCTGTGTTCTAATCTAAAGTAAGATTACTAGTGTATGAAAACGTTACATGGTGTCAGAAGTTAACTTAACAGTTGTAGAAGGAAGAGAAGAGTAACTTTGAGACTTTTGAATGTGTTTGTGCATCGCTATGGCAAAGTTTACCTCCCCGGATCAGTTGGATTTCACGAAGCTTGGCCAGATTGGAAGCAAAGATTTTCCCGGTACAGAGTTGCAACAAAACTGACGGAGGAGGATGAGGTAATACAGGTCAGCACCTTAATATACTCCATGGGAGCAGAGGCTGAGCACATACTATTTAAATCTTTCACATTCACGGATGTAGCAGATGCAGACAAATATGACCCAGTGCTTGCAAAATTTTACGCACATTTTGTCCCCAAACGTAACATCATATTTGAGAGGGCTAGGTTTCACTCAAGGGCGCAGCATGCTGGCGAAAATGTGGAAGCGTTTATAAGGCAGCTCTATGAGTAAGCAGAAAACTGTGAGTTTGGAGCCCTGAAAGATGACAATTTGAGGGACAGGTTAGTCCTGGGAATCCGTGACAAAGCATCTAAAGTAAGAGTACAAGTGTATGAAAACGTTACAGTATGGGGGTAGAGTCCATAGCCATCATTCTGCCATACTGGTCCCAGTGGAGCCCTTGACCATACAGGCTCATACATACAGTCTGCTCACACAATGAGCCACAGGCCAATATACCACCCAGCCATTCCTCTCATCTCACCATAGAATGAGGCTCACATGCTGAGGATGCTTCAATGCTATAGAATAACATTATCCTTTCCTCATATTAACTGCATGCTATAGTATGTATGTCATGGATTTGACAATGACCACACTTTTCCACATGGCTGTCGGGGCCAGTAGTCTAAACTTTCCCAGCTTACTGACCCTGTGCTGTTAACCCTGTGAAATAATAAATCTCGTACTACTGTATGTAACAAAGTTTAACAAGATAAAATAAATAACATGCATTTTAAAACTGTTTTTAATATTTAATATCATATTGTCCATGTCCCTCAAACATATATCTAATGGTTTGATCCTCAATCACCACTCTGATATAACCAGTCCTTGTCATTTCTTTCTGGACTTTGAAATACCACAATGTCCTGGGGTGGTGGGGGCACTGACATGCGTAAGGCCCGACTTACTCCCCTGCTTTCAAGCTGCTGCCAACCATGCCTCTCTGGAGATTGGAGATGTCCTCAGAAGTGTAATTGAGCATCTCTTGTGCTGCCTTGTTGTAGTCTGTTCAAGGCACTGGTGGTGTTTGCGAACGCAGTGAGCACTAACTACTGTATGAGACCTAGTCTAGTGTTGTGCCAGTCACGCCTTTGTGCTTTCCTGGCGAAAGGTGGCAGCCTCCCGTCGGAGGCCGGCCGGTGATATTCACGCAGATATTCAAGCAGAGAAAGAGAGATACTAGAATGTCAAAGACAGACATTTTAACATTCTGCACAGCAGGTACACAACTCTGTACAAGCACAGACACAAAGCACTGCCACTATCTCCACTCTCTGGACTGTTTGCATGTTTGCAATACAAATGAACCTGTGCATGTGCTGGGGTTTCATAAACCACTTGTTCTTGACTGGCCTTTAGAGCAGGCATAGTGGGTGCCATGACGCAAGTCATATGGCATGGGGTGCAACAGAATACTTTATTAATATTTGGAATGTATCAATACCATTTAAATTGAATCACTTAAACTCTCGGCTACCAAAAATAGCAGATCTACAACATCACAACACGTCTCAACATGACGCGTGTTTTTCCTGTTCCCTCCACCTTCTTCACGGTTACAGAGTGGGCACAGGTAGAAGGTCAAGCTGATACTTAGCTCCCTGTCTAAATTCATAATGGTGAAGAGCAGCCCCAGGCTGACCATTATAATCCTAACGCTTCCTTCCACACATATTCACCCCCGTAATTTAAATCCAAGGCCACTTCCTTGCACATTATCTAGGATCCATTTTAATGCATGCATGCTATCATACAAGAACGTCCCGCGTAAAATCTCTGGAGAAACGTCAGAAAAATGGGAGGAATGAAGGAAGTCTTCATCATTAATTAAACCGTATCTTTTGTAGATATACGTTCCTATGCGGATAACCTGTTAGGTCCTAATAGAAAACCGAGAGAATATAGGTTTCACCTGACAAAAAGCTATTTAAAATGTAGGCTTCGTCAACATACGTAGGTATTTTTTGTAAAATATTTCAAAGAGTGTCAACTGTAATTTGTATTTTCAAGCTCACAAATACCGTGGCACATTGTGAGCTCGTAGATCAGAGCTCTACTGAAAGTATAAAACAGGCAAGTGTTTAAATTATGTTTTGTAATAGTAATATAAATCTACAAAGTTAACTTATGGGTGTCATTTTTTTGTATTGTATTATAAACACTATTTGCCACTGAGATGTAGGGGAGTATGCGTCTAAAGTATTTAAAATGGACATATACTCAAGTAGTTCAGAACTTCCCTCTGAGTTGATGATACAGTATTGCTGCCATCATGTGGATTAAAGGAGGAGTTCATCCAAAACATGACTTATTTTCTATCTGTCACACACCCCATGAAGGCAATAACCATAATAACCAACGTGAAAAAGAATGGTGATAATACCATGGATCGTGGATACTGCTTGACCAGGAATCGTACCATGTTTTTTCATATCGCCCTGCACCCCTACCTTGAATTCATGGATATTTTTTTAGGCGTGTACGATTATGAAATTATGACCGATATCCGATCTCCGATTATTTGCCGGGTCATATCTGCCGGTACCGATTCTGACCGATTCCGATATTATACAGAGGACCATGATGGAAACAAGCCTAGGCCCTATAGGGGCTTGGCCCAAAGCCTGTTCAAGTATTCAATCAATCAATCAATAAATAGCATACACTCTTTTCTGTCTGTTTTCACAACTGAATGACTAAAGTATGAGATGAGTACAGAAATTAAATAGATTTATTTTTTATTTTTTCATTGTTTTTGCTGGTGAAAAGCGATCAAATAATCTGTATTATTTTGAGACCGTTCCGATACCGATATGACATTTCTATGACCGATATGACCGATATGTGCTACCGATTAATCGTGCATTTTTTGTTTCGTCGTCGTCTCATTCCTAAACCAATAATTTGATGAACATCAGAGTGTTCAGCCAGGAGCCAGTAGAGATGGAGACTCCAATGACCTGCGTTTGAGTCTCTGCCGCGGTCAACACATTAGTGGCTTAAGCTGCGTTCAGACCTGAATATATATATATATTCGCCTCGGTTCGTCCCATTTGTGTCATTTAATCGCGCTGCTCTAACCATCCAAGTCTGAACACAACTTTTAGTAATGTGACAAAAAAACAAAACAATAGCCTTGAATTCAAGTCTTCATGGGGTTATGCGGGAATGCCTACTCAGTGGGGAAAAAACTACTTTCTGGCATTGACGGACCATACATCCAAACAGAAAGGTCTATGCATTAAATTACTTTAAAAAACATTAAATTCATTTTGTCACTCACTTTGCCACTTGATTTGCCTCTCAATCTGCCATTCACTTTATGCATGCGGGGTTTTTTGGGGTGAACTACTCCTTTAATCTTCTCCTGTTCTGTATGGACACATCTAAATTACATCATACATCATTATGTGTGAGTTAAACTAAATGACATCATACATCATTGTGTGAGTTAAACTACGCTCTCTCTGCCTTCACAATCAAAGATGTATAAAGTTGTGTAATTTAGATGCATCTCTATGCATCTAAATTATATAGTATTCAAGTAATTACTGTCCAACTACTGTATATAGAGTAAAAGTGAGACGGCGTACTCACCAGAGCCAGTAGGGGGCAGTCAAATCCCATAATATAATCCATAGCTGTCCAGAAGCCAGTGCTTCTCAAACCTTTTTAAGGACCCCCAAAACAATATGTATTTGGCCGCCAAATGAAATAGTTTGTGCCAGTGACTCCACTACATTTCTAGGAACGGAAAAAGCATTGTGAATTAACCACTTACGGTTATTTTTATTTGTGATTTTAAAAGAGAGATTGCAGGCCATCAAAGTATCTGTCTCTCTGAAGAAGGTCCAATTTTGTCTTTGTCGAGTGGAAACCACAAGGCTACTTTTGAAACGTAGACTTTTTAAAAATAAATTGCAAAAGTATCAGATCTACAAGCTCAAACTGGGTTGTTTCACGACGCGTTTCGAGCTTGAGGATCCTTTTTGGTGTTCATCATGTCGTGCTCATCATGTCGTGCTTTAGCTCATAGCGCGCCACCGAGTGGAGCGCTACGAGATTGTAGGTCTGCTATTTTTGAAAAATCGAAGAGCGACTGACATAGAAGACATTTTTAGAATCTGATCTTAGGTCAGAATGAAAACTGTCAGGATGTAGAAGACATTTTTAGAATCTGAGTATGGCGGCTGGCCCAACGGGTGCTCGGACAAAAGAGATAAGCTAAATTTAAGTTAATTCATTTATTACCAAATAGTGGTAATAATATTATTAAATAGGTCAGCCTATATGTGGCCTTCGTCACGTATACTGAATAGGCTAATTCAGAATAGGCTATAATAATTAATAATAAGCCAGACCGAATCAGCCGTTGGCAAAAAGTCAGGCTTATTAGCCAGGCTAATACTGAATAGCAGTGCATATACGACAGGTAGCCTATATAAAGGCATTTCCCTTCAACCACTCTCTTGATGAATGGAGTTGGGTTGTTTTTCACCTGGTGCCAGCCTCTCTAATCTGGACACAAAAGAGGAATATTGCAGGATAAAGTCAACAGGGAAAAAGAGAGACACCATGTGTTTACAAGTCAGAGGTTAATCCCTTGTGATTTTAGTTTGTATAAAGTCCTCCATTAATCACTTCAAATGCATGGTTTCCAGTGGTGGACGGTATTTTGAAGACCCCCCTTATCTCCATATTTTAACTGTTTGTGTTTCTTTCATAAATTATTGCTATACTTGATCATATTATAGGCCTACAGTATCACACAAAAGCATCAAATGTAGCAGATCCACAAGGTAGAAACGTGGCACGGATTCGTGGAACGCAGTGCAAAGCGACACATTTTGAACTTGTAGATGTGCTACTTTTGCTCCTGTTTTAGAGCCCTTGTATGAGGTTTCCACCGACAGAGATGATTAAGTAAGCTACTTAAATAGGACTACAGTACTTAAGTAGAGTATTTGGATTTGTGGATCACTCTACTCTACTATGCATTTCAATTTCTAAGACAAATTTACTTTTGACACCACTACAATTCTAGGAAGGAACTTTAGCCCATGAATTTCTACTGTGAAATATAGTGAAATTGTCTGTTTCACACATTCTTTCATTTTGCTTGCTTAAACTCCATAGCTCTCACCAGTGCCCCACAAGGGGTGCACACGCAGATCCAACACACCAAAGGTCTGACATGCGTTGGTCCGACATGCATTGAGCCGTGCTTGCGGTTAGGGTTAGGTTAGGACTTTGGGTAGGGTGTCCGTCTAATGACAGTCGGACCAATATGTCGGAACTAAAGCCTGTATTGCCTAAAACTCCATAGCTCTCACCAGTGCCCCCTACAAGGCTCTATTGCGGCTCTTGAGTCTCAATCTGGCTTGAACTTTGATTTGGAGGCTGGGGCTTGTGTAGAATAATATGTCCAAATGAACACTTAAGTCACTGGTTCCATGAGAGAGAGAGAGAGAGAGAGAGAGAGAGAGACCGACCCCGAGACCCCCTTAAGGGATGCCATGTCTGCCCCCCCCCCCCCCCCCCCCTATCTCTCTCACCAGCAAGTCACCACGTTCCAGCTTCATTCAACTGCCCGGTCCAGTCACACGGCAGAACGGGGGCCTGATTACAGGGCAATCATTTGAACGGTGGGGATGACATCACCGGCCATAAATTGTCTAACTCCATTTGGCTCGCAGAGCAGCTGGGTGGTTCTGCTCAATGATGACAGGCTGGGTAAATGACCCTGGCCAGTACCGCCCTTTAAAAATGGTCTCTTTGGTGAAATCTCTGGTGAAACCGTTGGGCGATAGAGCGTGCCATTTCTAACCGACCGTGCATGGGGGACAGTTAAGGTCATCACGCCCCGGGAGCGACACAAGTGAACAAAGCGTCAAAATGTTGATTCAATTGTATTTGTATGTAAAACATACTGTCTTAATTTATTTTGATGAATTGAAAATTGAGGACCCTGATGTAAACAATTTTAGTGCTTTTTCTGGTTATATCCTCTTAGCAGTTTTTGTATTGACCTGTACCTTCCTTGGACTGTACCCATTCTGCAATATGTTTGTAATTCAAATTTCGATCAATCAATCAATCAATCAATCAATCAATCACTTTTTTGTAACTTTGTAACTATAGCAGACTAGTAGTTACACTGTAGCTTAAACATGCATATGTTCCATTTCCAGACACCATAATGCAAGATGCAAAGTCGACAAGACTGAGATTGGTTGTGGCCATAGATGTTCACAGTATGCGTTCGGGTGCTAATGAGTACCAGTACGTGGAATTTGCTTAAAAATGCCCACATCATGTTGCGTGGCTTACAACCATTGATAGGCTATATACTGTACATTCACATTATGAATTCAAATTATTTCAGAAATTACAGCAAAACAGACCTACTGTATACAGTCTGCCAGTAGTCTATGCTGGACCCATTTTGGTGTTAGCATCATGTTATGCTTTAGCTATTGCAAAATAGCAGATCTATAAGCTCATAGCGCGCCACCGAGTGGCGCGCTACGAGCTTGTAGGGTCTGCTATTTTTGAAAAATCGAAGAGCGACTGACATTTTTAGAATCTGATCTCAGGTCAGAATGGGTTAATCAGATCCAGTGTGTGTCCAGTGGAAACCTCGTATGAATCTGATCTCAGGTCAGAATGGGATAGTTGACACAGGAGCTAGTGCTGCCTGCAGGCGCTGGTGCTTTCAAGAACAGAAACCTTTCGAGCTTGTGGATCTGCTGCTTTTGATGCCTTTGTGTGACGATGTAGTTTGATCATTGATCAAAGGGCATTCATTACGAAAATAATTATTTTTTAAATATGGAGATATGTGACAATTGTATTATTACATTTACTCAAGTATACTGCACTTACCGTTAAGTGCATTTTTAAAAATATTTTCTATACTTTTATTTCTACTCCACTATATCTCAGATCCAAATGTTGTACTTTTACCATGCACTACAATTATTTGAAAACTTTAGTTACTTGTAGATTTTGATTATTCGTAGCTATCTACAACACATTGCAAGCTTGTAGATCTGCTATTTTCAAAAGATTTTTATATATTTTATTTGAAAACTTGAAATGGGACAAATCAGTACTTTTACTTTTGATACTTTAAGTATATTTTGATGCCTATACTCAGAGTATTTCTGCGTGGCAGTATTGATACTTTTACTTAAGTAAAACACGTGAGTACTTTTTTGTGGTTAAGTGTGGTTAAGCTAACTGGGTTCTTATGCCAAATATGCCGTGCTCTTTTGTCGTGACTCACACAGTCCAGCTGTTGCATCCAGCATTGTTTTGTTTATCTGGCTGGCTTTTGTGGCCATGAGATCCCCACCGTTTCTATTCCCATATACGCTAAGGTTTTCTATACTTAAAAAAGAAAAAGTGTCAATTATACATCTGCACACTTTCCGCTTGGCATGAACTCTTCACCTCTGGTCGTTTGGTTTACGGGTCATTAAGCTCAAATGCATCATTGTCTCCTCCTTCACCGCATGTTCGTCTTCTCCTCTTTGTCCTCTCCCTCTGTCTCCCCATCCCTCCATCTCTGTCTCCCCATCCCTCCATCTCTGTCTCCCCATCCCTCCATCTCTGTCTCCCCATCCCTTCCTCATCCCTCCATCTCTGTCTCCCCATCCCTCCATCTCTGTCTCCCCATCCCTCCATCTCTGTTTCCCCATCCCTTCCTCATCCCTCCATCTCTGTCTCCCCATCCCTCCATCTCTGTCTCCCCCATCCCTTCACCACCCCTCCATCTCTCTGTCTCCCCATCCCTTCACCACCCCTCCATCTCTGTCTCCCCATCCCTCCACCCCTCCATCTCCCCATCCCTGTCCCACATGCCTCCCAGTGGAGTTCTGTATTGAATACCCTTGAGATGTAATGGAGTAGAAGTAAAATGGTAAAAAGGTATAGCCTACAATATACACAATATTACTCCCACACAACTCTCTCCTCCTCCGCTGTATCCACAGAGCAGCCACAACCACAGGCCACTACTACAGCTACACACACAGACACAAACACACCACTTGGCAAGGCAGTGGTGGGAGAAGTAAAATTCTGGTATACAATTTTTACTTGTAAAGATTGTATACAATTTTTACTTGTAAAGATTGTATACCACAATGCAGAAATACTACTTTGGTAATAGTACAAAAGTATTGGCATAAAAATATACTAGTAGCTTAAACAAAAGCAAAAGTACTCATTATGCAGAATGTCTCATTACTAGTTTAGATTAGATTAGATTATTTGTTTTCAAAATGTATAAAAATAGCAGATACAACCTAGCCAAAATGTATATAGAGTTTAAGTTTGTTTAGTAAATAATAATCTAAATCTAAAAAGTAACTAGTTACTACAATTTACAAACAATTGTAGTGTTCAACGATGTAGTGGAGTAGTAGTAAATAGTAAAATATATTCTATAGAAAATTACTAACTGAAACTGTATTGTGTATAAATAATAGCTAAAATGTCATTAGTTTTAGTCTTTGTTAAAATAATTTAAAAACTAGCTAAATCCAAATGAAATTTAAAAACATGTAGTCAAAATGAAGTTACAAATAAAAACAAATGGAAAAATTAAAAACTAGAATAAGCCTTGCAAACCATACTATACTACAGATAAACAAACAGCAACTTGGCAAGTCGGTGGTTCAAAACCTGTGCGATGCTCATGAGTCATGGGCCTGCGTGGGCTCCAGCAGGAATTCAAGAGAAGGGACAGAATGCAGTGTTATTGCTACCTAGCCCAAACACTTAATTACATATGGTCACTGATATGGACTCTGTTCTGTCTGTGGTTCTTTGTAAGGTGCCTATTTGACCTCCAGCCTTCACTTCCCTTCGCACTGCTCCCTGACACTGCTGTAAGAAGTAAGACTTCCTCTGTTTGTTTTTACTTAACCCATTAAGACCTGAGGGCGATTCTACAAATGTCTTCTGAATCCTTACAGTTTGCTTGAAAAAGTAATCCCAAAATTATATGTATGCCTGATGGGTGAGCGCTGGCACTTTGGCATGGGGGGGGGGCGGGGGGGGGGGGGGGTCAGATCAACATATGGAATGAATTCTGTACTGGCCATATGGAGTGTATCTTGAGTGTACAGGGTTTGATGTGGTCAGATCAACATATGGAATGCAGGTCAGCTCCATATATGGAGATCTAAGTGGCATCGGGGGCAGTGTCTTGAGTGTACACTGTACAGGGTTTGATGAGGGCCTGTTGAGTTTTTGCTGGCTGCCGGGTGCGGCTGCACTAATAACTTTGGGGCAGGCCCATCTAGAGTTTAAATGGACAGGTATCAGTCAAAAGGGAGACATCGAAGAGGAAGGATGGATGGGGAAGGATCAACATATGGAATGTCAGAACAGGTCAGCTCCATCTATGGAGATCTAAGAGTTTGATGTTTGAGGTCAGATGTAGAGTTTCTGGCCAATATTGATGGCATCCGGGATCTCCATATGGGCATTCCCAAAACCAAAACGTAGGAATCCAAAAATAAGGGGATATTTTCTTGCGACCCACAACATGTTTTCCCCCGACCCACTGTTTGGGAAACAGTGGTGCTACATCATTGGGGACTGACACGTGCAGTGCTGGGAGCCATGCAGCGTTGAGGACATTCACAGGGAGAAGGAGGAGACAAGGCCTATTCCCAGTGGAAAGGGAAGAAAAGGCTACTTGATCACTCAGTCTTCATGTCAGCGTTGCCCTCGGCCATTCGAGTGTCAGAGGCATTTAGTGAAAAGCGGCAGTCTTCTCCCCACGCTGTGCAATGGCCTCCTTATGCACCTCGCCAGTGGTGGAAAGTAACTAAGTATATTTACTTAAGTAATGTACTATTTTGTGATATGCTACTTTTACTTTACTGGAGTTTTTCCGATTTATTTCCAATACTTGTACTTCTACTCCATTACATCTCCTATACAGCAAATGTTGCACTTTTATCCCATTATAATTATTTGAAAACTGTATTTACAAGTAGGCCAACTTTGTAGATTTAGATTATTATTGCAAAACCACTTCAGACCTGTAGAAATTTGAAAATTGACGATGTACAACCTCACAATGTGTCGCTCTCTGACACATTGTGAGCTTGTAGATCTTCTATTTTCAAAGGATTTTTTATACATTTGAAAACTTGAGAAATGGTACATTCTGCATAATGAGTACTTTCAACTTTTGATACTTCAAGTACATTTTGATGCCAATACTGTTGTACTTTTACTCACGTCAATTTAGAATGCCTGACTTTTACATCCCAGTATTGTTAGTGATTAGTCAGACTCAGATGTGATTAGTAAAATAAATAAATAAAAGGTACTGGTTCCATCCCTGCTCCTTGCTCGCTCACACGGCCTTCAGCACCACAGGGCTGTAGCGGTCATGACAGTCTAAAAATATGCCCCACATTTTGTAGATTCTCTAAGTGTTGGAACAGTGAGCCACACACAGCCTCTGTTTGTGTGTGTGTGTGTGTGTTTTTCTTTTCTTTTCTATTATTTTTTTCTTCTTTTTTTCCCGAAAGCTTTGACAGCTGGTCAGGGAGTTTAAATGGGAGTTTAAAAGTACACTGTCAAACTCTTCTCTATTCATATATACTCTAAGACTTAGAGTATATATGAATAGAGAAGACACCCAAGTTCTCCTCCCATCCACTTGCATTAAGTTGCTCAAAAGCGCATGAGGCGATTTCACTCCTCCTTCCTGGTAGGAACAGAGTGCATTCTGGGATGGATTTGCCCCAAACACATGAACGCGCTGCCGTTGACTATCATTGTGCCGTTTGTGCACGTTCACGTATGAAACATTCGTTCATGTGTCATGGCCCCAATCACATGAACTTGCGCAATGATAGTCAACGGACCAGCGCTGGCTCGAGCTGCAATACCAAATTCGGCCCACTATGTCCATTTCGCCTCAGGGTTTCCTCTGGGTGCCTTCTCTATTCATATATACTCTATGGTCAAACTACTTCTCGAGTGAGAGAGGGAGAAAGACGCCCATGGGCTCAACACAAGAGGAGATCCCTTGGCCTAGTTCCCCCGAGATTTGGCTCAAACATACCACTCTGCCACCAAAGTCATTTCACTTTAAAAGTCTCAATTTAAAGTGCCATTAAAAGTTTCAATTCCCCATCCACTTTTAAAACGGATCTAAAAGGGAACCATGCTCTAGGAATTATGATATTGTTGATTGATTTAGCTAGCAATTTCTTTTAAATAATTATTACAAGCTATAGCTATCCTTCATAATATGAAGTCACCCTACCATTAGGGGGTGAGAAGTTGAACGCGATAGCACTCGTTACTATTAGACTACTGTCTTCATTATTACTTCTGCTGCTGCAAGGCTCTGAAGAAGCTGGACAAGAATACATTTTTACCTTGTATGTACCCAGTTGTACAATATAAAGAGACGCATTGAACCTTGAATGTGCATTCCTGCAACTCGATCAACTGATCGAATAACTTTACAGGTACTTAATTCACATGTTAGATTTTAATCCCAGGCTACTCTGTCTGTCTGTCTGTCTGTCAAGACTGAGAGCTGGTAAATATTTCACACGGCTTGCGTGGAGCCCAGGGCTGCATGGAGAGCTGTGTCACTGACTGTGCGCTGATCCCTACTTGCATTGATTTCCAGCGCCACAAATCCAGTCCAGAGAGTAAATGGTTCTTCACTTTAGCAAGAATCGTGCAGCACAACTCCTACAATTCCAAGTGCTTTTCAGGGTGGGGGGTCCCCACTCACCAGTGCAAATAGGCCTACCTATGATTATTTTGGGGGGCCTGAAAAAGTTTACAACAGCTGATCTATCTGTCACAAAAGGAGAATTTAGATGAATGTAATCTTCATTTCCATTCTTCAAAGCATTTAATAAGAACTTATTACATTTTATATTTGTGCAAACTTACGTTTACACAAATATAGACAGACAGAAAGGATCGGAATAAGTGTTTACATGCTGACATTTTCCTGTTGATATCAAAAGGTTTCCATCACTCCTCTCAACCAGAATGAAACATTCCATCTGATCAGACTGGATCAAAGTATTCTCTTCTAATAGAGCATGCATACATGTTTAAACAAAGAAAAGTACGAACAAGCCCTTGTGAGTGACTAATAATTCATACTACATTGGATCCATTGGAACACTAGGCTCTGTTTTCCATTTCCTGAAAAGGTAACTGTTTGGGACGATTTTCCAAGTGCAGAATCTGGCGATATGCCGTACAGTAAGGATCGTTACGGGCTTTGTTCCAGCACACGTCCCCCCCCCCCCCCCCACACACACACACACACACACACACACACACACACACACACCTCTCTATCAGCACCCCAGACCACATCGTTCATCATCTCCTGAAACAAGCTTCTGAGACGTCGTCCCACTTTGAAATCAATTCTGCTTTCTGGGAATGGAAGAACTTGTGATTCCTAGAGCATAACTAAATGCATTTTAATATCTCTCGCTCGTTTCCACAATCACTGTAATCACAACAAAAATATGATGGCGTTACGGTACAATGCATGCATATTCAGTGCATGGAGCATACAAGTACTTCATTATTTCACCTCCATTAGTTTTATATATCTAACAACTCCATCGATCATTTCTTTGAAGTTAAACAGTCCCTCGTGTGTGTGCTGCGCTGTCACTACCAACCTCCACCGTTGGCCTGCAGAAGGTGTAGTGTTTGTAGTTTGTACCTGAAAGTTTGCGTGAAAAAGAAAATGGAACTAAACAAATTTCCTTTTCGTTTGCCTATAATGAAAAAATAAGAATATCAAGGTTGAAAGTGGTTAAATTATAGTTCTTTAGGCTAAATCATTTGTACTGCTATCGTTAAAACATACACAATGTACCACATGGACACTCGCATGTATCGCTATAGTCCTTGGTGTGAGCGACACTTAACACTAACAGAGATTCATGCTATTATTCCCCAGATCATCTCCCTGCTGAACAGATGCCCCGACCAACCAGCAGGAGTTTGACGGAGAATCCAGTTCAAGCCATATGCAGCACTGCCGTGGGAGTTAAATGCGTCCACTCCGTCCAGACCTCCTCCATGGTGGTGGGTGAGTGTTTGCACGCACACACACACACACACACACACACACACACACACACACACACACACACACACACACACACACACACGCACGTAGTAGTTGTAGTTGGGGAAATAACCCAACTAAATGGAGGTGTGACATTTTCAACTACCCAGTGAATTCTCCAGATGAGCATTAATAATTAGTCTTGCAATATGCTGTTTGGATATTGTTTCCACAAATAAATAGCCTATAAAATGAAACAAATATATTTCAACTACCCAGTGAATTCTCCAGATGAGCATTAATAATTAGTCTTGCAATATGCTGTTTGGATATTGTTTCCACAAATAAATAGCCTATAAAATGAAACAAATATATTTCAACTACCCAGTGAATTCTCCAGATGAGCATTAAAAATTAGTCTTGCAATATGCTGTTTGGATATTGTTTCCACAAATAAATAGCCTATAAAATGAAACAAATATATCTGGGTTTTGAAAACCTCAAGGGATGCGACTGTGACGTATATACCATGCGGCCACTTTAACTTGAGATTTACGATCCTAGCACTTTTTAATCTCTGATGGAGTATATTATAGTACATTGTGGGTTGTATATTGAGATGGCAGGCATGTGAAAAAATGAAACATACGTATGGGACACTTTATTAGAACACAAAAAATGTCAGTAATCAACCAGTGAAATTACGGTATTTTATGATACCTCTCATAGGGATTGCGTTGACAGCTGCAGTACACCGTTCTAACGGACCAGAAGTGGGGCCGCTGTCTCATTTGGGGCTGTGAAATTTGCATCTGTATAGGAGCATGTGCAGTATGTGCTCCAAGTTTGCAATACCAGATTTGTCCACTAGCTAATTTGTGCTTTGATGACTGTCAGAGTTTAATCACACAAGCATGATGTTGGCAGCTCCAAGGTTTACAAGTTACACCACTGGCAACAGACCGACTGTGGAAACAGAAGCAGTTTCATGGCCATGTCATATCCGTCATATGTCATATAATATCTCCATAATGTGACTCGACGCCAATTACTTTCTGACTGAAATTTCCCCTTTCATTTTCATGCGTGTGCTGAAATGGACACTTTATGTTTAGCCTTATATTAATCCAGGAAACCCGGGGCCATGAAGTTTCCCTCTATAATAATTCTCATGCGATGTGATGCAGTTCCAGAAACGAGACGCACGCACGCACAGACAGACAGACAGTAATTATCATGGCTTTGAAGAAGAGGAATTACCTGAATATAACTGCAAACTCTCTCTCTCTCTCTCTCTCTCTCTCTCTCTCTCTGTGTCCCTCTAATATTTTCTCACTGAGCTGAGGCCTGACTTACCATCTTTACAGTTCTTTGTTAAATGTTGGCTGCCATGTTTTATTTTGTTTTGTTCACTGAACCATGTCCAATGAAGTAAAACAGGAGAAAAGCCTGTTTTATCCTCGCTGCAGAGACCAAACGTGTGAGAGAAATGCCTGTCCCTGTAGCTCTGTGTAACGCGAGTGAGTTTTCCTTTTATTGCTCTCCAAAGTACACAGCACAGCGGTATGGTGTCAATCTGTTTAAACCATTCAGCATGAGGACGAATGGGGGAAACGCTATTACATTTGAGTTAAGTATAGGCTGAACTTTAATATATTTATATTTATACAGTATAGCGCCTTTATCCAAGGCGCTTTACTAGATTGTGCATTACATTCACCCATTCACACACACATTCATACACGCCTATGGCGGCAGAAACCATGCAAGGCACCAACTAGCACATCAGGAGCAATTAGGGGTTCAGTGTCTTGCTCAAGGACACTTTGACACTAAGGAGCGATTCACACTATGGTCCTGGGTGCGCACTCGGGACCACTTGGCAGATGTTGTGGTAGTGTGAATGATGCGTATACCGTTCCCCGGGACCGCATGGGGGGCGGGTCTCTGGACCGTTGAAGGGTATTCAGATACGGATCGTTCCAATGTGAATGCATGCGTACCTAAAGAAGGAAGTGAATTGTTTTTTTTAAGAACGTGACATAATCTCTAGTCGACGAGCCAAGTGTCAACAAAAAAACACACTCTGCACGACGCATAACACGCATTTCGGTGTCCGTCTCCTGTTGAATCTGCGTATACGTACAGACTGGCGCAGTAAGCGCTGATATTATTCCACGGACTACATGTGGCTCTTGGGCTTTGCTTGGCATATAGTCTCGGGCCGAGCTAAACGAAATAATAATGATGCTAAAGTAGAATCCATAGCAAACTAATCAAACACGACACTGGAGCACAGAACTGACTGACACAGTGAAGAAGGCAGGCTGACAGTGAAGTAGTATAACGGCAAAGAGGCAATGCAATCTCTGGATTTATTGGAGACAATGTCGCAGAGTTGATGGTCAGTGTACTATACTCCCGGCCACAGCAGTGCATGCACACACAGTGCAGGACAAAATAAATACAAGAGAATGCACTTACGGACATTAAGTATTGCATGTCAGCTAGTGTAAGTCCACAGTGCACTGAACTGTTGATATTTCATCTCTCCTCCTGTATCTGTCTCACTGTGACAGATAAGAGACTTCCATCAGTTTAAGTGTGAATGAATGTCATGGTGACACTGAGCAGACGACAGTTTGAAGTGAAGTTGGAAGTTTGTTTTCACGTTTGGTCCTAACCGTGGGAAACCCAGGAGGACTTGTGGCACCCAAAATGACATGGTCACCAAACTCACCATAAGATCTGTCGCACCCTAGACTCGAATCGAATAAACACCATCCGTCAGGCTGAAATACAAATAGCATCATCATGTATGGCCTACATTATACAGGTCTAACCGAACAGTGAAGACAAGTAGGAACACATGGAACTATGTATGTGTAGTGATACTGGATACCAAAAAAGAGTTCTACAGTATACAGACAGACAAAGGGGTCAAAGTTGATCGGAAGTTGCGATATTATTATTATTATTATTGTAGAAATAAGTCAACAATTCAAATTAAGCTAGTTTTGTTGATTAATTTATGAGTGGCCCCTCAGAGTGGCCCTCGACCCCCACCAAATGGCCGGAACCATTTAATATTCAACAAAACCAGACCAGAACCCCCACCACGGGACTCAGGCAATCAATTAATACCTTTGCAACCACTATATTAATGGCAAGCATTTCCTAACGAGCAAGTCCAAACAATCTGAACTTACTAACTTTAAGTACTTGGACTTTTCTCCTCAGTTTAGTCAGTATGCCAATTGATTCCTCCCCACACACATTTTTGTGTCGTCACTGCTGCTATATTGACTCTACTATATTGACCCTACTGACTAAAGCCCGACACACACCGGCTGCGTCCCCCGCGCGGCGCCGCGCGGCGCGTACAGCCGCCTCCATTATTTTCAATGAACCTAACGCACACCGGCTCCGTCCGCCGCGCGGAGCCGCGCCGCGCCGCCCGGCGCGCCGATAGAACACAGTTCTATTTTCCAGGCGGCGCCGCGAGGCGCCGCGCAGCAACGCGCCGCGCCGCACACGGTCGCAGACGGTGTGTGGTGGGCTTCACCTGCCACTGAGGAACCCCAACCGAGAGGGCGTAGACTAGAGCCTTCATCTTCCTCCTCCCGCCCAACACTCCCTGCTGACAGATGCCGCCCCAGCCCGTAGGATTACATACAGTGATATCACCCTCCCCACCCAGCGTCCGTCATGGCCTGAAAAGGTTGAGAACCTCTTCTCTATTGACCTATGCACAGCGAGGCCATCTTGCCAATTGTTAATGGCAGGGTGGTAACTAGGTGCAATTTCCCATTGACAGCCCATACATACAACAGAAAAGTCCTATCAGATTGTATTATACAACGTCAAACTCACCAACATTGCCGCTGTACGAAAAGCTTGAATCCTGCTTGAATCCTCTTTCTATCCGCAAAGTGTTTGTTTCATAAAAACCCACTGTAGACATGTTATGAGCTACTTTCTTTCCTTAATTGCGCGTGATTATTTTTCTAAGGGTTGCAGTTTGGAAGTGCTCGTTAGATTTCACTCAACTGCCCTGCGTACCACCTTGAATTGAATTTGCACAAAATGCAGGAGGCAGCAGGCCGTTGCTGTAAACAAGCACTTCCAAACTCTGATGGCAAGATGGCCGCAAATGGTCAATAGCAATGATTACTACCAGAATATATAGTGCTTTAAAAAGATCACTTATACCCTACCCTTAAGTCCAGAATCAAAAGTATACTTCTTCCTCCACTGGACCAGATAAAAACACCATCCATCCAAGAGTATAAATAGCATGTAGCATGTGTACACAGCGTCTGAGCCCACAGTGGAGACAGTAGTAGGATATACTTCACACAGGAAGGCGCGTGCAACCAGTTGTTTTTGTGGTGTGAGCAGCAGTAGACTCCTTCCATGATGTTGATTTAGTAGCACAGCGGAGAGTCCTGTTGGCTCGTCAACGCTGGCAGCGGACCTCACCGTCTGTCACCTTCGTGGTGGGAGATCAGAGAAGGAGCTAGTGGAGATGCCGTGATTGATGTCAACACTTTGGCCCTCGTCTTCACACAATCACCCAATTTATGTCTGCCGGAGACAGACGCACATAAATCACGTCGTCGTATGTCTGTGCAGCTCTGAGGTTGGATGGATAGACAGGCAGAGTTTCAGAGGCATGGATATAAAACAGAGAAACTGAGAGATTTAAAACCCTTTCACAGCGTCCATATGGATCTGTGGAGCCGATTTTTGTTTTGTTTACTGTATCTCATAAAGCCGTTTCCACGGCTGGTACTTAACCCCCCCAAACCCCCAAGTGAGGTCACACCAGTCTTTCCATGTGAATCCCATCCAGACAGACAGACAGACAGACAGACATAATTTGTATATTTGGTAGTACAGTAGTGGTAAAACCATGTTGACTTATGTGTATAAAATGAGTGTAAACAATATAGTGTCGCTGTCGGGTGAAAACATCACATGATCAAAACTGTTTTATTTACCTTTTTAATATAATATTTAAATTATATTAAAAAGGTAGTAGGTCGTTAATTTACAACACAACATAAAACAAGTTTAAGTGAGATATGGTTTTTGCCTTACAGCAACAATACGTGGACCCGATTAGTTTTCTTCTTCTTTTTTTAATCTCTAAACGATCATGCTGAAGCCTGTGAAATCAAATTATTTTATAATGTGCCTTATGGCAGTCATTGGCCTTTCTGTCTGTGACCCCATTTAGGAAATGGTTTCCAGCCCAGCCAAGACATATCCCAGGAATGCAAATGAATATGGCTCGTTGAATGGGGGGTGAAAACAAGGAAAGTTAGATATTCATTTTAGGCACTAAAATTAGGTCAAGTGCTACATCTTACTTTTCTCTGCAGCCTACATTATAAAGCACAACATAGGGATATAAATTTTAGCACGCACGCTAGCATTGTAAGATACAAACACATGACGAGACATCGCACACAGCCTCCAGTGGTGGGAACTGGGAAGTAAGTACTGTACTTACTGCAAGTGCAATTGTGAGGTAGGCCTACTTGTACTTTACTTGATCATGACCATTTTTCAATACTACACTTACACTCCACTACATCTCGGAGGCAAATTATATACTTTTCACTCCACTACAAGTATTTGGAAACTTTAGTTAGAAGTTGCTTTATAGATTAATAGATTATTATCACAAAAACATACGTATCATATCAATTAAGCCCTAAGTTATAGGCTACTTTGTCTATTTGAAAATAGTAGATCTAAAAGCTCACAACATAGCACGAAATACACATTTTGAATCCTTTAGAAAAGAGAAAAAATGGGAAATGGGAAAAAAGAAATAAAGAAAAAAAAACATCTTCCACCTTCCACCACTGGCAGTCTCTCTCTACCAGATACCACAAGGTAACGTGCATGCTCTCACTACTTGTGGTCTCTGTATTGTGCGTGCATGCTTTGAGGCAATCTTCAATCTTCTTTCAAAGTCAATAGTAGTAAAGTAATCTAATCACTCACTCACATTTTTATTACTAAGCTTGTGAGGACAAATCCTTTGTTTTAACCCCAACCCTAAAAACCTGGGCGTATATGTTCAGCTGATATATATATCTCTAATGAAGCTGTCAGAATCAAGCCCATGGCGATTTTCAGCTCTCATCAACTTCAACTTGAAGCTTATTGTCAAATCAAGTGCACGACAACAGGTGTCAAACAGAGGGTGGAATTGCTCCGTGCAACTGCAGTTGGGAGGACATACATTTATAAAAGAGAGCAAAACGATAAGAATAAAGAGTGATGCTGCGACATCTTAGAGCAGTGGTTCTCAAACCTATTTTGTGGCAAGGACCCTTAAATAGGCGAAGCTCAATATAACAGCAGCACAAAACTCAGTGTAACTTCCCCACACAAAAAACACAGGCAGACAGTGTGGAAACAAAGCATAAAAATATACATACATACTGTACAAGAACAATGTACAAAGGTGTAAAACACATCTTTCAAGGTTTAGCTAGCCCCTGATGACCTCTAAATCATTGGTTCTCAAACTTTTTCAAGTCAAGGACCCCCAAATCTATGTATATTTTGCCGTAGAACGCCCCCCCCCCCCTCCATCTGAAAAGGTTTGTGCCATATTTATGTATATAAAGAGAAAAAAACAATATATATATTTTTTAATTTAATTTTATTAAATGTTTCTCCAATTTCTCACACTCAAATACACATTTGTATACAGAACTTTTACTGAGAGTACTTCTTTCCCCACTGGTAAAAGGAAAGGCACACACAGGACAGATGGCGCATGAGTCACAGTCTGTAGCCAGAGGTTGATTGAAGTCAAATACCAGGTGAATTTCCACTAAGGGAGAAGTCACGGGAGAAACTGGACAGCTTGACTCCTTATCCACAATGGATTCAGGTAAAAAGTGTCCCATAGACCATGGTCCTCAAACCGATTATAGTCCACTCAATGAATGACTTTATTTCTATCGTTTACCCGGGGGTGAGTTTTAGTTTGTAAAATATTCGTTGATTTACATCAAGTCTAATCCAACAGTTAAGTGCCAATGACGTAGATTCACGTCAAGCAATAGATACAACCAAAAGTGAAATTTTCACCTGCCTTCTGCCATTATTCAACTAAAGAACCGACAATCACGGTTGAAAGAAATGTTCACTTGATATTGTTTGATCATGAATGAATGATACAGCAAATTAATGTAGATTATTTGAACAATAACAACAAGGCTACATACCGGTAGGTCCAGAACTCTCAGTGCCATTCATAATTACCAGCAAATGCATGTCATCATCATTGTACTCGTACTAAGTAAGGTGAATAATAAATCTAAAGGAGCAACTATGCATATCTGAGCCTGATAGATGCCCCAGCTTTGGCTATTATACCAATTTAAAATAGTCATATATCCTTGCTTTTTCAACATTTTTCATATCAAGATCCATTATTTATTTGGCATTTGATCAATGACCACCATTTGGTGAGATTTAGACTCTCAGACCCAAAACTAAATAATTTGTTATCGTTGGGTACGATCCTGTCCACAATTCCATGCTGTATTGATGTGGTAGCCTACCATAGGAGAGACAACAGGCAAAGTTTGATCAAAGTTATATGTATAGCCTACAGAATATAAAATGCTCTAATGTGTAAATTTCTCTTCACCCTCTGTTTGACACCTGTTGTCATGTGTGTGTGTGTGTGTGTGTGTGTGTGTGTGTGTGTGTGTGTGTGTGTGTGTGTGTGTGTGTGTGTGTGTGTGTGTGTGTGTGCACATATTGCATGTGTGCCTGCAATAGGCATGTTTTTGCCTGCATAGATATTTATGTATGTGATATTTCTAATGTGAAATTGTGTCGCATGCGCACACACACATTTGACATCCCTGTTAGCTAATGAGGTTGATAAGGCTTAGGCATGTATAGCCTGGTTAACATACTGTACGTATGTAGCTGACTAGTGTTTATGTAGTGGACACACTAAACGGTTAATCTGATAAAGGATAAAGGACACTACAGTTGTCTGTTACAGTACAGTAAAGACAGTTGTTGACTGATTAGCGTTTTGAGCATTCACACTGTCCAGGTGTTACCACCAATGATATGCTAATGACGTACGGCTCGATCTGTTCCATTCTGGTCAAAGTCAGGGTGCTGATATTGTGCATGTTGGCTCACTGGAAACACTCCAAGTGGGGACCATGGACCAGCCCCTCATGGTTCCTGGCTTGAGGGCGTTCCAAATTGTCCCTCACGACACAGGTGTGTAACTCTGAGAGTGCACAAGAGTACAAGAACCAAAAGCAAATGGAAAACTCAAAATGAACCTATAGACAAATTCCTTGAACACCTTGGTAGTAACATCCTCGCCCCCCACTCCTCATTTCTCTGTTAATATACCTGCTGATGCTACTGAGTTTTCTCCCAATATGTAATGTATTGTATTGTATTACTGATGAATTGAGTAGGCTACAATGGACCAATATGGAAATATTAACAAACATGCTGATAAAGTATTCAATCATTCAAAAACAAAATGCAAACAAGTTAGATGATGTAGTCTCGCACATCTTCCAAACCAACAGTCTGTAACGGTTTGTTACAGTATAGTATGCAGGCTAGTAAGAGCATTCCGACAGAGGGGACTTGTAACAAAAAGAGGGGGCCTAGTATATACCCCAGGGGCACTCCAGTCAATGGAGTATAGGATTTAAGTGCTTAACAAATGAATACTTGATAGCATTGACAGTGAGTAGCCTATTGTCAAGGGAAATACGTGTCTGCGTGAGAAGCAAAGTTGACAACGTGACTCATGAACAGTGGTGGGAAAATTATTTGTACTGGTCCCATTCAGGACGGGACCCCTTTTGGTGTTTTAAGCATTGTGTTATACTTTGGCTATTTTTTTAAGTTTTTTTGAAAATGTGGCGCAAATCTTTGAATATATATATTCATTCACAGCGAACATTTTTAACTCAAATTAGGAACAACATATTTTCAGATGGGGGGTTAGCGGCCAATTACATGTAATTTGTTTGGGTCCTTGACATGAAATCATGAAAACCACTGACATAGAAACACAGGTTTTTCAGAAAACTTTTAGGTTTTAGAAGCCATTACTTTTTAGAATCTGCCTCAGGTCTAAATGGGTTAAGTAAAAGTAGCAACACCACACTATAAAAGTATACTCTGTTACAAGTAAAAGGGCCTGCATTCAACATTTGACTTGAGTAAAAGTACAAACCAGGCAATTGTGAGTTTGGCTTAATGGTGTTCCGTAGTATAATGATCTAAATCGACAAAGCTATCGAATAGTTGTAGTGAAGTAAATAGTATAATATATGAGATGTAGTGGAGTAGAAGCATGTTCTACAAAGTCAAGTTCAAGTAACTATTTCTACTTATAAGTACAGTACTTGTACTAAATGACTTTACACCTCTGCATGTGGCTCATGAAACATGTGAGACAGACATCGGGGGTGTACGTACGTGTGTAGCCCTCATCAGATACCTGCGGTGGCAAAGTTATTGTCTGAACTCTATTGTTGTTTCCGTGTGACGATCAGCATGAATAGAGTGCTGCTGGGAATACACAACAATCTGCCAATATAACACTGACACACGTGCGCATACCACACACACACACACACACCCAGGGCCATTTGTTTGCAAAGTTTTTCGTGTCAAGGCATATATATATATATACAGTGGCGTCTCAATATCATATCGTCACAATATAGGCTATGTATATGTATATGCAACGGCTGGGATTCGAAGTCGGGCCTCCCTCGTGAAAGTCCAACATCTTAACCACTAGACCAAAGGGATATCCCTATGGACCAGGGGAGATATTAGACTTCTGAGGCCATCAGGCAGATCGAGGCTATGAGCCACTCTGCTACACTCACCCCCCTTTTGACGTCCTCCCACGGGGAAACCCCATCCAGGTCACGGCACCAATGTAACGCCCGGGTCTCCCGCGTGAAAGTCCAACACCAAAGGGATATCCCTATGGACCGGGAGAGATATTAGACTTTTGAGGCCATCAGGCAGAGGCTCTGAGCCACTCTGCTCAGATATTGGCTGCGGACCCCCGCCTGAAAATGTTTTGTGGCAGGGACCTTCAGTAGAGAAGATCTGTGTCAAAACATTTCAAAATTATTGAAAATGTTTCGATACTTGCAGATGTACAAGCTTAATCCAGCACTGTCTACTTCTAGGCTAATACTGTGCTGGTTTTTACTCCAATACAATTACAGATTTAGTTACAAGTTACTTAGCAAATCTCCTTGGACAGGTGGAAACCTCAGTATGTCCAAAACTGTTACTTTTCAGGATTCAATTCAAAAATAGCAAAAGGCTCTGAGCCACTCTGCTCAGATATTGGCTGCGGACCCCCGCCTGAAAATGTTTTGTGGCAGGGACCTTCAGTAGAGAAGATCTGTGTCAAAACATTTCAAAATTATTGAAAATGTTTCGATACTTGCAGATGTACTGTACAAGCTTGTAGATCTGCTATTTTCAAATAGCCAACACATAAATGGATAAAGCTGTGAAAATGATTGTGACGCGTCACGCTATATATGTACATATTATTATGGGGAACCCCTGTACCTCCCCCAAGGACCACTGGGGATCCACGGACCCCACTGGTTTAGGATAATTGTGTGCACGCACGCACACGTCCTCAATAAACAAAATGTGCAGACATGGGGGGGGGGGGGGAGTCCTGGTTGTTTAGGTTGGGGGAATCAAAATGTTCCTCCACCATCATGCTGTGAAGCTGCAGTGTCCTTCTCCATCACACTCCTGTCAGCACACTGTTATACTCTGCTCCAACGCAACCCTTTATTTATAGCCATTTGGTGGTCGCCGTGATGTCGTCACAAATTAGAATGGATTATCTCACTGCTGTCGGGGCTGAAACCTTGTATCTAATCTCCATATGACATGCTCTTTTAACCCATTCTGACCGGGAACCCGTTTCGTTGTTAGCATCATGTTATGCTTTAGCTATTGAAAAATAGCAGATCTACAAGCTCATAGCGCGCCACCGAGTGGCGCGCTACGAGCTTGTAGGTCTGCTATTTTTGAAAAATCGAAGAACGACTGACATTTTTAGAATCTGATCTCAGGTCAGAATGGGTTAATCAGACCAGTGTGTGTGTCTAGTGGAAACCTCGTATGAATCTGATCTCAGGTCAGAATGGGTTAACCAGACTCGGCACCAAAGGGTTGGATCGGGGGGGTCAAATCTACTAATCAAATGATTCCCGAGCACGGCACGGGCTGCAGCTCACCGCTCCATGGCTGCGGCTCACCGCTCCATGGCTGCGGCTCACCGCTCCATGGCTGCAGCTCACCGCTCCATGGCTGCGGCTCACTGCTCCATGGCTGCAGCTCACCGCTCCATGGCTGCGGCTCACCGCTCCATGGCTGCGGCTCACCGCTCCATGGCTGCGGCTCACCGCTCCATGGCTGCGGCTCACCGCTCCATGGCTGCAGCTCACCGCTCCATGGCTGCAGCTCACCGCTCCATGGCTGCAGCTCACCGCTCCATGGCTGCGGCTCACCGCTCCAAGAGATAAATGCGGAGAACAAATGTCACTGCGGTAACGTGTGTGACAAATCGTATGACTTTGACTTTAACTTTGACTTTATCGTGTCTGTCGGGTGGAAAACCATTATGTCCAAAACTGTGACTTTCCTGGATTCAAATTCAAAAGTAGCAAAGCTGGCGGATTGACAAGCTCGTTGTGGATCCGCTACTTTTGATGCTTCTGTGTGACGCTGCAGTATGACCATGTATATAAGTAATAGGGCGCTCAATTTATTTAAAAAAACACAAACCATATGGAGATTCCACCTGACTGAGACGTTCTATGTTTGTAAATTAATTCCCTAGCCCACTTCATCGGACATCGTGCAAAACTAGGGAGGGGAGGTGAAAGTGAGAGTGGTGTGTTCGTGGGTTTTATAAATATTTAACAAGCGAAAACCATTAAAAAGAGCTTTGTACCGTTGGAACACAAGTCATGGTCCTTTCCTTTGCCTTTACGTTTCCTGAAAAGTCAGGGTTTTGGACATACAACCTTTTTTCCACCCCGACAGCACACACAATCTTTACGGTTAACTACTAATACAGCTACTGTCAACCACCCACAAGTCCTCTTTCTCTGCCTCGACTGACATTCCACGAAAATGATCCACCACCAGCTTTCAAGATTCCGTTTCGTTTTTCCATTCCTGCCGTTCCCGGCCAGCCCTTTGTGACGACTGCAAATAGTAAATCCACCAGGATTCCGTCAGCCTTGCAGATCACAGTGGTGGAAAGCAAACTAAGTATATTTACTCAAGTACTGTTACTTGTGTACAGTACAATTTTGAGGTACTTTTACTTCAGTATTTCCATTCCACTCCACTCCATCTCAGAGGCAGCTATTGTACTTTTTACTCCACTACAATTATTTGTCAACTTAAGTTACTAGTTACTCTGCAGATTTCATTATTAACCCATTTTGACCTAATGCCGATTCAAAAAGCACCTTCTAATTACAAATAATATAGCAAGCAACATCTAAAATTGTCTATACTTGGGTAATTCATTCAAAGTAGCAGATCCACAAGCTCACAATGTGTCAATGTAACGCAATGTTTTGTGAGCTTGTACATCCGCTATTTTGTGTGTGGGGTGGGGGGGCGGAGGGTGACACAATTTTGAAGTATCTTAAAACAATGTCTGCATACTGTAAGCGATTTACAGTACCTCGTTTACTTTAAGTACATTTTGATGCCAATACTTTCAAGTAAAAATGTCAATACATGACAATTCAAATTGTAACGGAATACATTGTAGTATTGCTACTTAAGTAAAAAGAAACTACTTTCACCACTGGCAGATTGCGATTCCTGTAAATAGTAAATCCACAAGGCCTTCCGTCAGACTTTGCAGATTGTGATTCCTGGAGCTCTTTCCTCCCTCAGTTTCCGAGCATTTGTGCCGTTTGATGGTCTACACTGGCGTTCACCGCGCCATGGAAAGTTCCTGGCTAATTAGGGCCGCGATGGGGGGAGAAAAACGTTCTTTGGGAAAACGAGCCGAATAAGCCCAGCAGCATGCAGCGCTATAGCTCTCATGCACCGCAGGGGGAAATAGGAAAGAAGAGAGATCAGACGTTTTCTTTAAGTCAACGATCCGTATCACGGCTGTATAAACTCCAACGATTTATTGGTGAGTGAGTGTGTTGTGACTGGATTTCTACTTTAATATGAGGGGGAGATTCGGAGCATGAGCTCAGATGTGACACAGACAGCCAGATAATTACAATCGGCCCACTTGAGGACAAACCCACCACCCAAGCAGGGAGCCAGGGTTATAATAATGTTTTACCAAATTGATACGTATGTGTCCGCAGACCCACGCTTTCAACTCTATATTGTTGTTTTCCATGACTGTGACAATCCTCATGAATATAGAGTGGGATGGGATGACAACACAACAATATGCCACAATAACAAAGCCTGGATGTCAACATCATTCTGAGTCTTGTATATAAGTCTTAATCCAGCACTGTCTACTTCTAGGCTAATACATGTGCTGGTTTTTACTCCAATACAATTACAGCTTTAGTTACAAGTTACTTAGCAAATCTCCTTGGACAGGTGGAAACCTCAGTATGTCCAAAACTGTTACTTTTCAGGATTCAATTCAAAAATAGCAAAAGTAACAGCTCGAGTGCTGCGTTTCCAGCTTAAGTTCTGGCTGCTTTTGTGTGACGCTGTAGTAAGAAAAAACATATTTAGCAATAAAGGTGTTTTATGATGTATGTATTTGAAATTGAGGATCTACTTCCTCATCAACGCGTCGAGGACCCCTTGGGTCCCCGGACTTCCACTTTGAGAGGAGCTGTGGTGAAACGGCATACAATGAAACACTGTCTTTTAGGTTGATGCTCGAACGTCCAAGTGTAATTAATTTAAGACAATTGGGGTGGCTGTATTTTGTCTCCCTGCTCTTCTATTGAGACGTTTGGATCGTGTCAATTCATCCCTTGAGCAAGCAAGCAGGCTCAATTGTAAAAATGTCAGCAGGTGTGCAGAAAACCGGGTTCAAATACGGGGTAGAAGAGGAATTGTGCAGCTTTAAGTGATTAATGTATAATTTATAGTATCTCCAAATTATCTAAAGCAGTGAAATTATTGTAGTGGAGTAAAAGTACCTCACTTACTGAAGTACAGTATGATTGATTAAAAAAAAGCACTTACTGTATAGTTACTTTCCACCTACTCTGTAGGGGAAAAGAAAAGAGATGTGACGTTTTCTTTAAGTCAACGATCCGTATCACAGCTGTATAAACTTGACATTACATTGGTGAGTGAGCGTGTTGTGAGGTTCTGGACAATGTTTCAGTTTAATATTTGGGAGATTCAGAACATGAGCTCAGACGCAGAGAGCCAGATGATTATAATCAGCCCACAGTGGAGGCACGAAGCAGTGATTTAATGTGTAGACAGATCAAAATTGGGGGTTTGGGGGCCCGAAGCGTGACCTTATAGATTGCTATTTTTGAAATATTTTGAAACTCTTATTTCTTCGGCTATCTCTCATCGGGGTCGCCACAGCAGATCATTCTGTTTTCATCTGCTTCCGCTTGCTTCTTCGGTCGCTCCAGTCACCACCTGCATGTCATCGCTCACTGCATCCATAAACCACCTCTCCGGCCTTCTTCTTCTCCTCTTACCTGGCAGCTCCATTTGAATCTTGATATTGGTGAATCTTGATAGTGGATAGAGGTTGGGAGAGGGTTAAGGGGGTTAAAATGAGAATGATCCGCACAACAGCTTTGCTCTGACAAATATTTTACTTTACGCAAAGTGTCAGTACCAGGTCATTACTACAGGGGGCACCGGGGCACACCAAATATCAATGTGATAAGAATACACAGAAGCCTTGAACCCTAGCATCCCTGTTCTGGGGGAAATATTTTGCCGAAAACATCCGATCTACAAGCTCACACGCACACATGCAGTGCAATGCGTTGTGAGCTTGTAAATTGGCTATTTTAGCAGCAAAAATGTTTTGTGTAGTAGGGGGGGAAAAGTCAAAGTATGAGGGTATGCACGTGACATCATCATCATACGTGGAAGTTATGCAGAAACGCCTGAGTGGAAAACAAAACCTACTTTCTGGCCATGACAGCCCATACATCCAAACAGAAAAGACCTGATTGCATTAAACAACGTTAAACAACGTTAACCTCACATTGCCACTGACTTTTTGCATGCACAAACCCACTATAGAACCAAATGTAGCCTAGTATAGTATAGTGAGGGTTAAAAATACACATTCACATGAAAAGATAAGGTGTAAACAAACAAAGCACTGCTGTAGCAGGGAAGGTGTTTAGGCTCAGGTTGTTTCCCATGCGTATCAGTGCTGCTGCAAGTGGAATGTAACACGCTGGTGATGTAAGCCTCACCTCCCCGTATCCCACCCACCCTGTC
>NC_137878.1:32780821-32875821 GCF_963924005.1 Protomyctophum bolini | reverse complement strand
GCAAATTTGTACTTTTGAATGTGTGAGTATTTACTTGATCATGTACTCATATAAGCGCTGGACTCAAACAGAGCGACCATTGTTTTCATATAATGATATGCATGGTGTGTACGTGTGGCACCCGGCCGGTGCTCAACCAACCAAAACATGTGTGTGTCGTATATATGTTCACTCTTACCAGCATGTGTGTCGCACAGCATGAGGAGCACGCTCACTCAACACTTTTTCAAATCGCCACTGTGGGGTGGAAACCTTGTATGTCCAAAACTGTTACTTTTCAGTAAATAAAAGAATACATGTTATATATATATATATGCAGACACAATATATATATATATATTTTAAGTTCCAAATGGATCATACTGTAGTTTGAAAGAAATGCATTTTATTAATTTAAAAAAGTTACATAGTGCCACTTTAATTCAACACGTAAAAGTTGAAATATGGAGATGCATGTTTTCCACCCGGCAACAACAAAATGCTTCAGATTTAGTTTAGTATTAAGCGGTCGGTACTTCCCACTATGGTACCTGGTAATTACCACTTTCCCCTGGGCCCCTGGGGGCCTAGCGGGCGGTGCTCCTAGAAGTACCCAATGGGGGGGCCCTTCATTTAAAAAAACACCAGGCACTTTGATGAGATAAAAGAGAGACCCCCACTCCCGCTCCCCCCCTGGGTCCTTCATTTTCCACGCCAGGACTCCCCTTCTAGATTCTCTCCCCACATTTTTAATACAGGACATCTACAAGATTGTCTACATTGTTGTATTGCTACTTTTACTTTTACTACAGGTTAACAACCTGTAGGCCTAGAAGGCACAGAGGTGTTCCACATAAAAGCGTCCCACATGGCTGTTATAAATGAAAATCCTGGAGTGCGTGCGTGCGTGCATGCATGGGTGCATGCGTATTACTAATTGTGAGGACCATTATGTCCTCACAAGCAGTGGTGGAGACATTATTCACGTTTGTTACTTAAAGATGGAGTGCCGTGATGTTTTGCCCAGTTGACACATCACCTTGCTGCTGCTGGGAGGTGGGTGACGCGGTGGACACCCCTTCAGGGTAGGCCTGGCCTCGCAGGCGTGCCAGATTGAGCTGGTCTCTCTGCTGTTCTAAGTTGCACTCCTCGCTCTTTAAGCGAATTATTTCAATCTCGCGTTGAATCTCCAGCTCCCGGAGGCCCAGAACCCCCCCCCCCCCCTCCCCCCTCCGTCCTGAGGACTCCACCCAGCAACCTCTTGCTCAGTGTGTTGCTCTTGAACTTGAGCTTGAGCCCCCACGGACTCACCGTCTCCCGACCCGTTAAAGGTGTCGGCCACACTGTTATTTCGCTTCTGTCATACTAAGGTTTTCTGTGTCACTCTCTGACGTCTATCTTAATGACACCACGGTCAGTCAACTCTTTCAGCACAACTGCAAAGATCTTTCTTTTTGGCACCTTGCAGAGAAGGAACGTGATATCTTTTAGCAACGGAGTATAACTCCCAATAATTGCACCGTTCTAATTCTTTAAGCGTCAGGATATCCGTCAGAATCAGAGGCCAAAACATTGCAACGAAATCAGGTGCAGTACTTTAGACTTTAGACTAGTCATTGGTTAGATCAGTCATTAGTCCTACAACCTAGGCTATAACCCTCACCCTCGCATCCCTCACCAACCTTAATCCGGTCGTCTTAATGCATCCCTCACCAACCTTAATCCGGTCGTCTTAATGCATCCCTCACCAACCTTAATCCGGTCGTCTTAACGCATCCCTCACCAACCTTAATCCGGTCGTTTTAACGCATCCCTCACCAACCTTAATCCGGTCGTCTTAACGAACCCCTCACCAACCTTATGTCTAACCAATGGCCTCCTACGAAGTCTAATACTCAAACTAATACGAGCAACACACTTACTGCACCATCAGCAGCAGCACACACCGACCCACCTATAGGCCTATACTACCAAAAACACACCGACCCACCTATAGGCCTATACTACCAAAAACACACCGACCCACCTATAGGCCTATACTACCAAAAACAAAAACAGCCAACCAAAAAACATGACCAACTGAACTGAATTGTTTGTTTTTAGAACAGATGATCTTCCAATTAAGAAGAATAACTTATTTTCGGGAGGGGGAGTGTCACGTCGACTGTGGTCGTGTGTTTGTTGTTTTTATGATTAGTTTTGAGTATTAGTTATTATGAGTGATATGATGTACTGTAGTATAAATATATATATATTGCCTTGTCAGTGACATCAGCGAGGGGCCGGCTTTGGCCAGGGGTCTGATCAACCCCTGTCTTCCTTATTAGTATTTCTACTTTGACAATGTGTCAAAGTAGTAGCCTACTCACTATACAGAATGTCCCATTTCACAAGTTAAAAATATTTTTTTAAATAGCAGATCTACAAGCTCACAATGTGTCACATCGCGATCTGTGTGTGTGTGCGTGTGTGCGTGTGTGTGCGCGTGTGTGCGTGCGCGCGTGTACGCACGCCCAGCAGGAGGTATCGGGGTAATGTTTGCAGCGTTCACATGTTTCGCCTCTTCAACAAAGGCCTTCAATGTGTAGCTTACAGCAGTGGTCTGGGGGACCCCCCAGGGGTCCTCCAGTGCATTCCAGGGGGTAAATAATAAAGCTTCAAAATCAGTTTTCACTTTAACCTTATAGACTTTTACCCTATTATGTTGGCTATTTGAAAATAGCCGATCTACAAGCAAAGTGCGTCATAAAATGTGTTTTGCAAAAAGGGCAGAGGTTTTTCCTTGGCCTCTATGGGTGGTGTGTGAACATTTTCACACCAGGTCCAACAGTACCGGAGATTAGCTGTGTATGGACAGACGGACGGGGTGCAAAACATAGTCTCGGCCTGGCGGAAAATACAAATAATTTGTGAACATTGGCCATTCACAATTAATATTGTATTGGCAGTATATTCTGATGCCAATATCGTTGTACTTTCACTCAAGTTCTGAATATGGGCCTATTACTTCAGTAAAAGAGTACTTCTTGCATGTGTTGAAAGCCTCCATCTTGTCGACAGACAGAACCCATCCATCCCTGCTTTGCCTGGAGAGCTCCATCTATTGACATTTCCATGACTAGAGCCAATATGTACTTGTCATCTAATCCCATAATAAGTACAGACAAGAGTAGTCACTTGATTGCACAAGACCTTTCCTAAACACACTACCTGCCAACGGTTGAAGAAGTACCCACATTTATTACTAAAAGCACACAAGTTTTGGCATCAATAATAAAAAGTGCCAAAGTAAATAATTTGTCAAAATATGTCAAACTATTTCAAAAACTGAGGTTGTAGATTGGATGTTTTTGAATAACCAAGTAGACTATTATACGGCTTAATTGGTTAATGTATATGTTGTAATAATAATCTAAATCTATAGAAAGTAAGTACAGTTGAAGTACAAAAAAACTACTCAAGTAAAGTAAAAGTACTTCACTGTACTTCAATTACAGTACTTGAGTGAATGCACTTAGTTACTTTCCAACCACTGATTAAAGTAAACATTGAACCCAAACAGTCTGCCAGATGGTTCAGCTCCTATTATTCATGAGATATGGGAATAATTCCATCATCCCATTTCAACACGAGCACAAACTACCGTTCAACCTCATAATTCAGCTAAAGTGATACAATTGTACAGTGTGTCCCCAGAGGGGACATACCTCCATACTGAAGTGATACAATTGTACAGTGTGTCCCCAGAGGGGACATACCTCCATACTGAAGTGATACAATTGTACAGTATACAATACAATTGTACAGTATGTCCCCAGAGGGGACATACTGTACAGAATGTCCCCCAGAGGGGACATACGCACGCACACACACACACACACACACACACACACATCACAGTTGGTGCATAGTGTGTACATAACTCACACCATAAGACTGAACTGTACACCAAAGTACAGGACTGAGTTGAGATGAAAATCCCCTGCAGGGAATCCTCTGTTCTGCTCTGTTTTTTAGATCATTCCTTCAGTACGAGCCATGATGCAATAGCATTGATGTGGTTTATGTATCAAATGTTGTTCCATGTGGTTTACAGATCAGATCCAAACAGTAGGGCAGACAAAGCAGCCATTGTGTCATCTGTGTGGGTATCTTTTCAATGTGTTACCATAGCAAGACCTGTTCCTTCCATTAAACTATTTCGCCTGGATGTGATTGGTTGACTGGCTGACCACGCCTATGGCTACTCTAATCACATTCGTCCAACATGGTATGGTCGCTGAAGTGTCTTTTTGTTTTTTTGTTTTTCTGAAGTAGATTTTTTGTGACGATTTGGTGTAGAGGACATGCTGAAATACAGTGGTCCTGTGTCAAGTTCAAGGTTCACTTTATTATATTTCATATTCTGCTTTTTGTATGAGATAATAATTACGTCAGTAGTTTAATCGTTATTTGTCATATCATATATTGTTTATTACGAAGCCTAAATGTAGTCATCATTCATTCATCTCTTCATACATTTCAATGTTCAATGTCAAAAACACAATTCAATTGTTAGTCACAATTCTTTTGTGTGTCAATTAAGCATTTGTAATCGTGACAGCCCCAGATCTGATTTTGTTTTGGTTATAGGCACTCCACCCCTACGCACCTCTCCCCTTCCTGCTGTGCCTATGCTCTTGACAGGTTGAGTCACATCACTGATGGACAAAGTGTATTCTCAAGCAAATAATGAAAAAGTATAAATTACAAAGTACATTTTCTTTTTCATAGTATTCATTGCTTTTAATACATTCCATACAACTGTCATAAATGTCCAATTATAGCAAATATACAGTACAAGCTCACACAACAGTGTGACACGTTGTGAGCTTGTAGTTCTGCTATTACCACTATACTTGAAATAGAGCTTAATATCCCTGTCCCTTCTTAGAAATGTAGTGGAGTCAAAAGTACAATTCTATTTGAAATGTAGCATAGTGAAATCGATGTGCTTGCAAAGAACAAAACAAAACCTTAAAAAAAGAAAGAAATGTAACCACTTCTTAAACCTTGTAGTCTTAGAGAACTATACTTGAGTTAAAACTGCTTTGACCACTTTTTCCGTCTACATCAAATGTTTTCGCCCAAAAATAGCCAAATACAAGTTCACAATGGGCTGCAACGCCACGTATTGTGGGCTTGTATAACTACTATGTTTGGCTAATGTTCCCTGGACGCTGTCACGCTGGGGTTCAAGTAGTTGAGTACAGTACTCAAGTGCATGCACTAAACCCTCGGGACCTTTTAGCACCGCATTTTATAATAACACTGACTGACTGTACTATCTGCATTGTTACATTTATTACAGTATTCAATCGATCAAAAAACATTCCCCTCCAAATCATCAGACCCCTGTTCCCTGCACTTTTTTATCTCTGTTAATTCAACATTAATTTCAAAAGACATCATTGGTGATAAATATGAACACAGTCAGACAGTTTCCTGGTACCTGGTGGTTGTTCCGATGGACACACATTGGTTGGTTTGGATCACCTGGTCCAGACATGTTTTTGGCTCAAGTTTCAGCCACAAATACACTGTGCTTGTTGTACTTGTAGTTACTGTTGTGTTATTCCCATCGAGTTATAATACAAACTTAGTCAGCAACAGACAGACACACACACTGTGATCTGCCAGGTTCACGGGGATCCGTCATCACAAGACGCGCATGCGAGCAAGCATACACACACACACACACACACACACACACAGTCACACACACACACACACACACACACACACACACACACACACACACGTTTAATACACACTACGTCGAGATTTCATATTGATAATGGAGAAAAGCCCTGGGCCATAGTAGTGGTTCCACTCAAATTCACACCATGTGTCATCATTACAATCAAACACATATCGCCAGGACAATCTGTTTATTTTGGACCACAATTCTTATATGAGACAATTCTAAGATGATCCAATGTTATTCTCCATAGAGAAATTAATTCCGTGACCCAGGAGATGAGTGAGTGACGTCAGAACTTCGGTGCTCTATAACTCCTGAGAGTGTACAAATGGAACCAAATGGAGATCTGTGTTATAATATAAAACCAATAACGGAATAAGTGCCAACTCCAATCTTACTGACCTTGAAATCGATTGTAATGTGTGGGCAAACTGGGCATGCATGGTTAATGAGGTCTGCTATTCTGGGCATAATGTTTGGTAAAATGTTTAGGAGTAATATAAACATGTTTTTTTTTGCAACAATTTTCTTCATTTTGTTGAGGAAATGCAGATCCAGCTAGATCACTCATAGCATCTCTGAGGATAGAATTCTGGATGAGCAGGACATGTGCAGAATTGTGTACAAAATGGGCCACTCCTGAAAACTTTGGAAGGCAATCTTAGCCAATCAGTGTAGAATCTGAGAAATCCAACAGACTCGTCTTGATCACTACAGAGATCATGTGTACCGATTTGCGTGAGATTTGGATGAAATCTGTGCGACTAACATAAACAAATGTGTTTTCCAGAAATCTGCCTCATGGTGGCGCTATAACCAGCAGATGTGGAGGGATACGCACTCCTTCTAGGGAGTGCGCATACATATGTTGTATACAGATCGATGCAGTTATAGATAAAAACAGGAATTGCCCTGTTATAGCGCCACCAAAAAAATTGTGGCATGTCATCCTCGGCCTAGTGGAAATGTGCATGCATAATTTCACGGAAATTGAGCACAGCGTTTGTGATTTGTGGCATTTTGTTCGAAACGGACCAATCATGTGAGCTTCGGAAGCCAATCTTAGCCAATCGGGATGGAAGATGATAATTGAGCCCGGACATGAAAACTAACAACAAATTTCAATATCATCATAAAGCAATTAATAAAACACTATGTACAGAGTGAAAGAAAAAGGAAGGGGGTTGTAATGAAGTGATAATTTCCTCTCCCAGACCCACAGGCCTGATATTTTCAGGCCTGTTTGCTGGCGTGAGAAGGACGGTAATGTTAGAACATGGCATGGGTAATACTGAAAAGTATTTTCTTTGTTCGACAAGCTAGGACAATAATGCTGAAGAAACATGGGGAACAATACATAGCATAATGCTTTTGTACAGTAACAGACAAGGATCTTAACATACATGAAGTCTTTGCTGAGAACGTGGGAATGGTGTCTGTTGTAAACGCATGCATGCCCCGCCACTTATTCAATACACTCTGTAGTTGTCAGAGTATTTATGTAATAAACACTGTACCTGTTGTCATACTTAGCAGGGGTCATAAATATGTCTGTACACGGACAGATGTGTCTGTGGCAAAGACTTGGTCTTGTCCCATGGAAAAATGTTGATTATTATTTTATTTACAAAAATTATGATGTTCTCGGTTTGATCATAAGATCCAATTACTGAATGTCAAGTCAGGTTTTCTTCAGAATATGTATGACACTGTACGACACTATGGCACATTAGCAGTCCACTAGTATTAGTGGTTCTCAAATGTTTAATTTGCAAGGACCCCCTTACAGTGTAACTAAGACTGTACACTCTCCGAGTTATAGACCTGTTATGGTAATTCAGGGCTAGCTCTTTATGTGTTTCTCGTAATATTATTGTACCCTAAATTTGTCTTAGTTGTATCTTTATTCTGTCCAATTTCCCTGAAGGGCCCCTGAGGGCCCCAATGGCTAATTTGTCCTATATCCTAAAATAAATAATCTGTACATCAAAACTATACAAACTATAGGATGCCAGGTCAACAAACGAACCTGGCATTTGTCTAGGTAACATATTATCTAAATTACATTTTAGCCTCTACATACTGTAAGCCTGCAAGGTTGTCGGGGCTAGGGAAAGTGCTAAGGGCGAAGGTAGAATCTGAAGAGGTGACTCTTCAGATTACAGTGTGATATGGCTCGTTCATATCAGAAAATGTACAGGGTGTGGGAAGAATGCTAATCTTAGAATATGGGTAATTCTGTAAAGTTTGCTTTTGTTAGACCTGGACAATATGTTGAAGAAACGGAACATGTTGAATAATACTTTTGTTAACAGAAGGCCAGGGGCGAGACATACATAACATACATGATAACATACAGTACATGATAGCCTGTTGGGAACGCATGCCCCCGGCCCCCTGCAGCTTATGCAATGCATGGTGTTCCATGCTGTCAGAGTACTGAGCTAAAAGAATAGCAGATACACAAGCTCAAATGTGTCGTTTTTTGCCGCTTTTTGAGCTTGTGGATCTGCTACTTTGAATGGTTTTTGTGTGATGCTGCTGTAGTTAATTAATATTACAGGAGATCTTGTACTTTACCGTGATTATTGGCACAACAGCGTTGCTGCAGGAGTTCCGTAAGCAGCGCTGAACTGCCAATAACTTAAATGTAACTACTGTACGATACACTTTTTTTGTTAGTTTTATTTCATTGTTATAGTTATAGTGGTCAGTGTGAAAGGCCCCGTAGGCTGCTCAACAGTGCCACTTTAGGTCACCCAGCAGTACTGTTCATACCATACATAGGGACAGAGACACATGGCCTGTCATTGGAGCGGTGTGCACCGCTCAAAAACACTGTCTTACAATGTGGAAATGAGAGGTTTTTGCCCGACAGCGACAACATTCGATACACCTGTTGTCACAGACAGCACTTATGCAATACATGCACAGATAAGTACGACACCTCCCTGACCTTTCCCTGAAAAGTCATGCTTTTCTCCAATTGTCATGCCTCATTTGCCCCTTTGTCTCCCAGGTGTGAAGTGTCAGCACTTCACACACCTGACAAATTTCTCTCATGACACAACTTGGACTTCCCACTGAAGAGCCCATGACAGGCTCTTTGTATAATTGTCAGATGACTTATGGATTTGTGTGATTGTAGATCGACTATTTACTAAATATTTGTATCAATTTTGCATACTTTAATTGGGACATTCTTACATTACATTATTTTTTGTACGTCAAATACATAAACTTCTGTACTTTTACTCAAGTAAATTTCCAATTCCCGACTTTTACTTGTAACAGAGTATTCTTACATTGTAGTATATTGATACTTTTACCTATGTAAAACATGTGAGTACTTCTTCCACCACTGCTTATCTGTTACGTTATGTTGTCAAAGTATACTTACGCAATACACATTGTACCTGTTGTCATACGTAGCCTTCTTATGCAATATGTAAGTAAAGTAACTAAAGAATAGGTTGCAAGATACTGATCACCACCTACACCTGCGGGGCTCGAGCCCCCATAAGGAATTAGACCTGAATACAGTACAGTATATTCGCCTATAGTCGGTTCGTCCCGTTTGTACCGCGCCAGGTCGCACCGCGCCCGTTCCAGCAATTATCGTCTTTGCATTGACTTTGTATGTAATCGCGCCGCTCTAACCATCCAAGTCTAAACGCACCTTTTGTCCTCACTGTGGGGGGTGGCGTGCGTTGCCTGTTCCCTTGTAGCCTACACATGCAGATCAGGCATTCAAATGCTAATATTGTTTTCACCTGCCAGGTAGGGTACTCATACAGTATACTGTACTGTGTTTAGGCTACTTGTTCACAATGAAAAGGAGTCGCATGACGACTATAAAAACATTTAGTCTCTGGTAGGTACCCCAGTTTATATCGTTAAACGCCATATGCCATATTCAAACTATACTAACATAACTTTTAAACTAAAATGAATAAAGAGGCCTTTTTACAGTACAAAGATTCAAGTTTATTTAAGAACTTTGTGCAAAATGTGTTCCTGGGAGCAGTACAGTGTACGGACATCCTTTTCTTTGCTTAACCCTTCCAGGGTGCATATTGACAAGGTCTCTGTACGTACGTAATGTGCTGCCATGCGACACATTGTGAGCTTGTCGATCAGATATTTTAAAATTATGTTTATACATTTGGAAACTAGAAATGGGACATTTGCATGATGAGTATTTTTTTTTTTACTTTTGGTACTTTGGTATAACACTTGAATTCAGAACTTTGTACTCGTAACAGAGTATTTCTACATTGCAGTATTGATACTTTTACTTAACCCATTTTGGGTGGGAACCTCTTTTGGTAATTATCCATAATGTATAAATCATGGATAAAGGGTTCAGGACAGTTGGGCATTTTTGGAGAGGGATCAGAATAAATTATGGACTTAGATGGTTATTCGTCTCAACTGCTCATTAATATAATACTGGACTTTTTGACCGCCAATGTGATATATCACATACGTCGTACGTTAAATTCACATATAATTGTGTTGCCGTTGACTGCTGCTTATTAACCCATTTTGGGCGGGAATCCCTTTTGGTGTTAGCATTGTGTTATGCTTTAGCTATTGAAAAATAGCTGATCTAAAAGCTCATAGAGTGGCGCGCTACGAGCTTGTAGGTCTGCTATTTTGGAAAAATCGAAGAACGACTGACACAGAAACATAGCTTTTTCAGAAAACTGTCAGGATTTAGAAGACATTTTTAGAATCTGATCTCGGGTCAGAATGAGTACCTTTTCTTCCACCACTGCTGGGTCCTTCTTCCGCGCCACTGGCCGTTCCCAACCCCCAAACTGGGGCCGTCGTCTCCTCTTTGGCCCCATGCATGTGAGAACTTCCTTCCTGGCCAGGAGCTAATGCAGCGACACGTCCGTCTACTGTTACTGCAGGACCAGACCGCTGAGCGCCCGGGCCCCGCCACTGAACTGGACCTGTTCTGTAAGCCAACATATTGTGTTTGGCTGCTGTTTGTTGTGTGAGAGCCATGACGCTATAAAGGAGTGTGTGTGTGTGTGTGTGTGTGTGTGTGTGTGTGTGTGTGTGTGTGTGTGTGTGTGTGTGTGTGTGTGTGTGTGTGTGTGTGTGTGTGTGTGTGTGTGTGTGTGTGTGTGTGTGTGTGTGTGTGTGTGTGTGTGTGTGTGTGTGTGTGTGTGTGTGTGTGTGTGTGTGTGTGTGTGTTTCTGTACTCGTGAGGACGTGAGTGTCAATATCAAGTAGTAGGATATGAGAAATTCTTGTTTTAAGATAAATATATATTTGTAGAGATACGTTTACAATTAGAAACGGACTCAGGTGGGCTGCGTGTGAGAGAGAGAGGGGGAGAGAGAGACTATGAGAACCCTGGGAAGTGGAAACAGTGCAGCACTGCAGCTAGAGTCACTATAGTGGAAACCCTAGCTAGAGCCCAATAATAGCTGCTCCCATGAACCCTCTGGCACTGCCTGGTTTGTGTCATTACAGTGCATTATAATGTAGTGAGAAAGTGCTGTAAAGGACGCCGTGTACTAAGACATCAAAACAAAGTTATTTTTCTTCTATATATGCTACAATAAGTTAGTCATATGATTACTTTACATATATCACTCACTGACAAAAGTAACTTGTTACTTTACTTTTCCCCCCCACCTCACCCCCAGTAATTGCATCTTTTGTCCCCAAAAGTCTCACACTACCAAGATTGTTCCGGCCGGTTCAAGGCTCGCCCTTCCACATCCGATAATTCACAAGTGCACATCCGATAATTCACAAGTGCACATGCATGCAAAGATTTGCATGTATGACTTATTTAACTGCCACTCATATGCACATGTGAGCGGTCAACGACCAATTTTGAAAATTTGTCACGCAATGAAGTCTAAAATTAGGCGTGACTGAGTGACGGATTACATAGCCGTATGTGGCTTCGAGGAAATGACTCAGGGCTCATGTCGTCAGGCAGAGAGCTTGTATCTCCATATTCCAGTGGCACGCAAAATAGCAAAAATAGCAGGTCTACAAGCTCACAACACGTCACAAGCTTAATATTTTCTCTATTTTAGAATCATTGGATTCAAAAAAAGGTTTTAAGTGTTGTCACTAGGTTTAATACATATTTAACCTTTGACTGTACCCTGTACTGATTACATTTCTGCCAATAAAGTATTAAATTCAACCTATGAAAAGTAGGGATATTTCACTTTCAAACATGTTTGGGGTCATTGTATACTCTGGCTTTTGTGAACACGTACCCCAAACTCCATTTTAACACTTATGGTGCTGGGGAATCTTTTCAGAATAAAGGTGCTAGAGTGCCAAGCAGATGAGGGAGATTTTACTCTGAAAACGTGGCCTTTCATTTCCCCCAATACCGGGAGGTGAAATGTCCCATTACTTGTGCTTGGCACCGTTGATAGGACAATTTGATTTAAAAGGCGAAAGGATAGAAGCATGTATAAAAACACGGTTGTGTGCAATAGCAGAGAGAGAGGGGAGAGGTTCCTTTCTCCCAAATATTATACTGTAGGTAAGACATAGGTCTACATTATTGTTATTGCTATTGCTGCTTCTGCCACTGTGCAGAAATGGGACTGTGAGCGTGTCGTGTATCAGCCTCTTTCATTTCCAATACAAGTTAATGTAAAATGTGTGTGTGTGTGTGTGTGTGTGTGTGTGTGTGTGTGTGTGTGTGTACATTGGTAGTGGTAAATGACTCATTTGTACACAAAACATAGTATATTTTCTTTTTTTTAAATGTTCAAAACCGTATTTTTTTATTACGGTTATGGATATACAAGGTTTGCACCCGACAGCAACTATTATGCAAAGACGACGAATACATGTTTATTCTAGTGTAGGCCTACAGCAGCTTGTAGCAGAAGGAGGTGAAAACATGAGATCATGTTACTGTACTGTACGTCTCAAACATTTTCACGCAGTATTTTGACACACAACACATACACTGTGTGTGTGTGTGTGTGTGTGTGCTATGCTCCATTGGTAAGGGCCAAATGGCCCCACAAGTACAGCCTACAGGGTGAAATATGGCCAAAAATGGTAAACTAAAAACGAAATGGCCAAAAATCGCTCTTCTAAAAGGTAGATCGCAATTATAGCAATATATGCACGTGCATGCGTGCACGTGCGTCTCTGTGCGTGTCATGTGTGCGTGTGCTTGCGTGCTGTACAGTTGGAGGTCTCGCTCCATTAGCGTTACCTCAGGGGCATCGAGCGTGAAAAAAGGGGAAACATTCCAGAACCAGAACTGACAGGAAATCATGAACGCTGCACTTCTGACACGGATCACTGGATATTTTAAATCAACCACAAGCAAGTTCCTAAAAGAAGCTCTATTGCCTTTCAGCATGTTGCCTAAGACCCCTAAGACCCCTTAGCTTAGACCACTGATATCCCAAACCATGCATCGGGACCATTTGGGTCACAGATCAATTTTTATGGATCACGACTTAAGTAAAAATCCCATTTTCTTTTCCTATACGTTCCTACTTCGCCTGTACTCGGTCTGCTCTTTTTTTTTTTTGCGCTCTTTTTTTTGGGGCACCAGCCCCTCCTATATACAGGCTTAATGTTTGTCTTTAGTTCAATGTTTTGTAAACGCATTGACAATGAAAGGAAAATGTATGTCAACATTTCAGTCATTTACGTCATATTGTCTCTTTTAGAAAAACTCGCGCTCTCGAGAAAGCGCGAGAAAAACTTGCGCGAGAAACGTGCGCGAGAAAAACTTGCGCGAAAAAAACTTGCGCTCTCGAGAAAAACTCGCGCTCTCGAGAAAAACTCGCGCTCTCGAGAGCGCGAGAAAAACTTGCGCGAGAAAAATTTCCGCGAGAAAAACGTGCGGGAGAAAAACTTGCGCTAGAAAAACTTGCGCTCTCGAGAAAGCGCAAGAAAAACTCGCGCTCTCGAGAAAGCGCGAGAAAAACTCGCGCGAGAAAAACTTGCGCTCTCGAGAAAGCGCAAGAAAAACTCGCGCTCTCGAGAAAGCGCAAGAAAAACTCGCGCGAGAAAAACTTGCACGAAAAAAACTCGCGCTCTCGAGAAAGCGCGAGAAAAACTTTCGCGAGACAAACTTTCGCGAGATAAACTCGCGCTCTCGAGAAAGCGTGAGAAAAACTTGCGCGAGAAAAACTCGTCTAAAAGGCTAACGGAAATAACAAATTGTAACTTTAAAATGTTCAATGCAACCAAAAAGAAAAAAAAACACAATTAAATCGTTAATCGTAATTATTTGTGTGACAATTAATCCTCAACTTAAATTTGTAATGGTCACATCCCTACTGCATATATCAGCCCCTACGATCCCACTGTCTGTGCGGGATGACAGGGCTTCCCCGGTGCTCTGGTGCTGCATGGTGGTGCTCTCGGCTCAGCTGAGCTCAGAGGAATCCCTGGAATGAGCCCCTGAAAGGCCACATGTGTTGACTTGTGTTTGACTGCTGCACTGCAGCGCACACACACACACACACACACACACACACACACTCTCTCTCTCTCTCTGTGGGACATTTCCTGAGTGGTGGGGGCGGGGTGTCTGGGTCACTGATTGGCCGTTGGTTTCAGTGTCACTTGATTTGGTTGATTCCACATTAAATATAGTTAATCAACATTGAATCGACCATGACACACACTATAGTGTATTTACTGTTCATTCCATATCTGTTTGCTCTCTCTCTCTCTTCTTCGCTCTATCATTTCTGTCTGTCTGTGTTTGTTTCCCATGCCCCCCCCCCTCTCTATCTCTCTCTCTCTCTCTGGATGTGATCCATACTCCCACACAGCCACTTCCCCTCTGTGACCCCGCCTTGTGACCCCGCCCGGCCACTGGCATATAAAAAGCAGCCAGGCCACTCTCAGGCCCAAACTCAGCAGCGTGACTTTACTTAACCCTGATTTAAAGTCATGGTTATGTCATGGAATTTAGGCTATCCAATGATACATGTTTAATATGGGGTTTTTCCTACAACTTGGATATGTTCTCAATATATTACAATAAATGCACCGATTCTCTGTACGTCTGTAATCCACGTAACTCAAGAACCATTGGCCTCACGACTTCAACTTTGACACACGCATTCCACGCCACAGGGAGCGCAGTGCCCGGCGTTGAGTCTGTCGGCTAAACAGTTGTCCAGAACCGACAGAAAAGGCTCTCGGGCTCTGCCATTGGACCGCATGAGCCTTCATCCCCACACCTGTCGAATTTCCAAACTCATGCCTGAGCCAATTGATTACCATGGCAATGCCAGCGTACACCTGCTGAATTCCCCACACCTCCCATTTGATCATTTAGTCAGTTCAATATTCACACAGTCAGTTTGCACTCTTCAGACATTCTCCACACATTCTCCACAGACGTTTAACATCAGTGATCTCCACATATTGATTGATAGACAATCATAATATATAGGCCATATATATACATCATAAGCTTGACAAAGGCTACAGATCGTCGTATGGGTTGAGTCTGTGCTGGTGGACTCTGTGTCGTGTTGTTGTGTGTTTTTTGGGGTTAAGCGCATGGGGCCAGTGTTCCGTTGGCGTACAAACGTCTCATCCAGTTTGTTAAGCATGGGGTTCGGAGCGTAATGACTGTGTTTGTGCATAAACAGTGCATTTTATATCACAGCACAAAGACTCACCACCATCCAGTTTCGCTGTTTCTTTTTTTCTTTTTCTGCGTTTATGGTTAGATTATGTACTGGAATTATAATACTGCCAATTTCTCACAATGGTTGAAAACAATTACAATGCAGGCATTCGGCAGACTGTCTATCCAGAGTGACTTACAAGTACAGATCAAAATAAGAGCAAGCTCACTTCATGCTTTAGCTTTTATTTAGATACTTTTTTTTGTTAAAAAAGTTCCTTCATGGCACAAAATCCTTTCACATGGCCTTGCAGTGTTGTTATATCCAATTTTCAGTACTTCTACTCCATTACATCTCAGAGGCAAATATTGTACGTTTACTCCATTACAATTACTTGTTCTTTGTACTTTGTGGATTTAGATTATTATTGTGTACACTGTAACTTTTGGTACACTACTTTAAGTAATACCGGACTATTACTTGTAGGCCTAACAGTAGCCTATTTCTACATGGTGATATTGATACTTTTACTCGAGTAACAAATGTGTGTACTTCTTCCACTGCTGGGGGTCAATCCGTGGCCAAATCTGGGTCGTCCCTGGCATTTAATAGTTGGGAAAAATCACTTTTCCAGAGGAACAGAGAAATCTCACCCCAAGCGAGATCTGAATAGAGCATGTGTAGACACTTTTAGAATTTCACAAGTCAGTGACGCTAGCACTGGTGGAAAAAGTACAGACCTTTCAGGTAAAAGGATCAATACCCCAATGTAGAAATACTCCGGAATTTGACTTGAGTAAAAGTACAAAAGTATTGGTATCAAAATATACTTAAAGTACCAAAAGTAAAAGTATTCATTGTGCAGAATGTCCCATTTCACAAGTTCAAAACGTATACAAAATCTTTTGAAAATAGCCGATCTACAAGCTCACAATGTGTCACGATGGGACACATTGCATGCAGGCTTGTAGATCTGCTATTTTCGAAATATATATAGTGAAGTGGTTAGTGGGTTTTGTAATAATAATAATAAAAATCTACACAGTAGACCAATAACCAATAAATGCATGCACTTAGTTACTTTCCACCACTGGACGCTAGACGCACACAGAGGCATAACAGCCTGAAAATTAGATGCTATCAAAATTCACCCGCTTTTCTTTTCTTTTCTTTTTGGGGCCAAAGCTAGCATGATAAAGCAACTTGAGCTTCAGTCTCTCTATTACATCACTCAGCCGCGGGTCTTCACTCCACTAGCTCCCTTGGTGCCTGCATTGACCGAAAAGTGAAAAGTGAGCATAATTATGATCTGTCCAAACTGTAGATTATGTAGAACTGTCGATTATAGATCCTTTATCTATAATGTTCCTTCTTACTTAATTGTATTATAAAACATTTAAAACTATTACTCTGTGTTCTCTGCACCAGCGTTGTTACTGCTTGTACTTAATCTTGTACGTAATCATTGCTGTGGGGCACAAACCTCTTAACTCCATTCTAAGCGTTTGTGTTCTGTAAATTAACTCCCTATACTTAATCATCATACACAGAAGCTGCAGGTCTGCAACCTCGAAACTTTTGAGCTTGTGGATCTACTTTTGCTATTATTAATCCTGAAAATTAACAGTTTTGGACAGTTTTCCACCCGACAGAGACGATCACCGGTAGATAACTTAGTGACAAATGCAAGCTTCTTGATCCAGCAGGCATTGGATCAATTATAACGGCATAGACAGTGGTTCACTGTACCACTGGGAACTATAGGGATATATATATATCCATATACGTATATCCATCCATCCATCCAAACTCCACACACACAAAAATTATCACCTGCAAGGAATTTCTTGACAGAAAGTATAGCTCATAACATGTCTACGGTGGATTTTTTATGAAACAGACATTTTGCAGATATAGAAAGAGGATAATTCAAGCTTTTCATAGACTTTCAATATTGGTGAGTTTGACATTGTTTAATACAATCGGATAGGACTTTTCTGTTTGGATGTATGGGCTGTCAATGGCAAATTGCGGCTAGTTGTCACCCATGCCATTAACTAAATGGCAAGATGGCCGCAGTCTGCATAATGGTGTAGAAGGGGAAAGAGGCTGTATAGGTGCGCTCCCCCACTTCCATCTTTCTTTACAAGGTCTTTTTAATTAAATTCACAGATTAAGAAAAAAAACAAATCCCGCCTGTACACAGCTGACCCTATTAAAATGTAGACGCTTCTAAAAGTAGCACTACACCCCCCCCCCCTCTCCCCCTTGGTTAAGAGTCACTGGCGTATCTGTCTCCACATAGCTGTCATTTATTTATTTTTCTTTCACCATCCATATCTGTGAATGGGGCTACTGGGCTTGTGGGACTCGCCGAGTCAGGAAATACCATTGCGGTGGGCAGTGGCCCTCCTTAGCAGCCCCTGCCTGGGAGGGAGGAGGCCCCTAGGGGCCCCTCTCTCTCTCCTCTCTCGTACTGCACTGGGAATCTGCCCAGAAGAGGAAATAGCTACTAATGTACCTATACTGATCTCCTTTACTGCTAGAGCTGATCAAAGAGAGAGAGTGAGAGAGAGAGAGAACCAAATACCTTTTTTTTTCCCTGACTGAGAGGAACTAGGTCTCGGCATTCCTGGCATTGCCATTGGCTAACTAACAATCCCAACTCTATGCAAGAGAGCGGTGAATGAATGAATGGGCACTGTGTGGTGTGTGTGTGTGTGTGTGTGTGTGTGTGTGTGTGTGTGTGTGTGTGTGTGTGTGTGTGTGTGTGTGTGTGTGTGTGTGTGTGTGTGTGTGTGTGTGTGTGTGTGTGTGTGTGTGTGTGTGTGTGTATGTGTGTGTGTGTGTGTGTGTGTGTGTGTGTGTGTGTGTGTGTGTGTGTGTGTGTGTGTGTGTGTGTGTGCGTGTGCGTGTGCGTGTGCGCGTGCGCGTGCGTGCGTGCGTGTAGGGAGTGTGGCCAGCGGTCCTGCCCTGCTCAGAGCGCTCACAGCCAGCGGTGGACAAATCACTCAACCCCACTACTTGAGTGCATTCGTTGCTGTCGGGCAGAAACCTCTTATCTCCATATTCTTATAGATCTGCTACTTTTGAATTTGAATCCTGAAGAAAAGTAACAGTTTTGGACATAATGAGGTTACCGGTTTCGGATAAATTGAATCTTGACCATCAGGTCAACATTTGTGTCAGATGACCTGTGACACGATCTAAATGTCTCAATAGAGGGTATGCGCGTGACATCATCATCATACCAGGAGGTTATGCGGGAACGCCTACTGAGTGACAAAATAAATACTTTCTGGCCTTGACAGCCCATACATCCACACAGAAAGGTCCTATTTCATTGCATGAAATGACTTTAAACAACATTAAATTCACTTTGTCACTCACTTTGCTACTCGATTTGCCACTCGATCTGCCATTCACTATATGCATACCCTCTATAGAAGAGACTGAGAAGGGAGACAAAACATTAAATTAAACGTTATTCAAACCAGTAAGACGCCCTGAGGGCAGGAGTTAAACCGAGTTAGACGTCGCGTTGGCCGTTGGCAACAGTCACACTCTTGAAGTTGCATATTCTGCTCGGCGGCTAAGAACTTCTGCCGAGGTGCGGCAAGAGGTGGCTGGCGCCGTTGCCCTTGCTCTTGCGTGCGCTGCTGCTGCTCTCTGTTCAGGTGGCGGTGGCCCGTGACGGCGTCCTCCGTGAGACTCTGGTGGTGGTGCCGCTTGTCGGTAGTCTCCTCCGTGAGAGTGTGGAGGTCACGCTGCTGGGGCAGATCGGACATGTGCACGTATGGGTGACAGCAGACTGCTGGCGTTTAGGCATGGGATCAACTTTGACCAAAAAATGCACAATGAAAAATACTACTGCCTTGAAAGTATACTCCTGCTGTCCGGTGTCCTGTGCTGTGACGAGTTTTTAAGGTAGAGTTGTAATTGTGGTATCAGAACAGGCCAGCTCCATATATGGAGATATGGGGGTTTGATGATTCCAGTACTTTTACTATACACTCCATTTCAGAGGCAAATATTTTACTTTTACTCCACTACATTTGTTTGAAAACGTGTCTGATGCGACACGTATATTCGGCTGAAGTGCATAATGTATGTTCTGTAGCCTAATAATAATAATCAAAATCTATAAAAGTAACTAAGGTTTTCAAATATCCTACGTGTAGTGGAGTACAAGTACAATTCGAGATGTATAGTTGGGTAGTAGAAGTCAAAGTATTGGAAGCTCACATGACTCCGGGCTGGCAGTGGTGACCAGGAACTGAGTGCATTTACTTCTCTCCGTGCAGCTGCTATAAGCCAAACACAGCACTGTCTGAGATGCTGCTGCTGAAGCCGCCAGCCAGCTGCAGAAACCACACTCCAGAAAATAAACAAGAGACCCCCACCCCCGTGGCCCGAGAACGGCAAATATTTGATCAATAACGACGAAAAGGGAAGAAAGATATAATATAATACCACGGATGTTGGAGGAGGAGGGAGAGGAGAGGAAGGAGAGCAAGAGACAGTAAGAGAGAGAGAGATTGAGCATACGGTCAGATGTGTACAGCTGTATATCTCTCCATATTGTTAATGTCGGGTGAGAAGCTCACATGTTAAGTTCGAAAAGTGCAAAAGTAGCAGATCTACACAAGCTCGAAACGCGCCATTTGGTGCCATGTTTCCAATTTGCTACTATACTACTTTGTGTCACTGTAGTTTGATCAAGTAGGGTGTTAATTACGGAAAAAGTTAGAATATATGGAGATGAGAGGTTTCTGCCAAGGATTTATGTTTTTCTCTTTGGATGAGATCCATATTCAGAAAATCCAATTTCATGTTAAAGTTTACCCCATGCACTTTGTGATGGATGTGGAAATCCGATCCACCTGGAGCCCTTATGGAGCACTTACAATATCCCCTTGCTCTGAAACGGAGCCGCGAAATATCCCCCCAAAAAGCTAAAAATGAAACGCTGATTGAACATCATTCATCATTCTGACAGCATGTGTCAGAAACAGAGAGAGGGTAGTTCCCTGACAAAGGGGAAAAAAGGTATCCTCTAGCATGCAACGAGGAGGAAAACCGCAAAATAAGACGGTTGCTGGCGAGATGAGTCACAATGTGGAGAAAGCAGGACTTTCACTAGTAGTAACAAAGTGTTGCTTTACACTGCAGTATTGGTGCTTGTAGCTTAACCACACTTAAACCCCTGCATGTGTATATTGTGGGGAACGCTTTCCCAGACAATATGAGATCTACAAGCTCAACACGTCACAACCTTTGGCTCTTGGGTCTCTATCGTATCCCATGCTACTGTAACTGTATACAGCATTAACCACAATCTTTGAATTATGCATTTAGAAGCTTCCACTTTCCGTAATTGGTATCTTGCGGCCACACTACCCACTACATTTTGCCGACTCCTATATTTGCAAATGGACCCAATAAGGGTCCATTTGATTTAATTGTACACTCTCAAGAGTTAAAGTTATAAGGGTTAAATATCTAATAAGGGTCCATTTGGTTACCAACTCTCCATCATTTGGCTGGGGACCACCTGGAACCCCCTCAAGGACCACTGGTGGTCCCCACACCACTGGTTGAGTCCAAAGTGTGAGTAGTTTCTTCCACTGATAAAGAGAGAGGGAGAGGTGTCTGGCAGGACCAACAAACAGATGAGTCACCTTCGTTTGGATTTCAGGGAACAAGAGATCATTCCCACAAACATAAATAAGGGATTACACTGTACTGGTATGTCTCTGACTCATAGTGGACAGCAGTGCTATGTGTCATAGTTCAGTGGTTCTCAATACTTGAGTAAAACTACAAGTATTGGTATTACAATGTACTTAAATTACTAAAAGTAAAAGTAAAGTACTCATTGAGTCATTGTGCAGAATGTCCCATTTCAACTTTTCAATAACAAATTTTCAAATATTTTCAATATTGTGTAAATGGCAGATCTACAAGCTCGTAGTTCTTGTAGTTTGCCTATTTTCAAATGGACAAAATGTATATAGGGCTGAAGTTGTTATAATGTATGTTTTGTACTAAAAAAATAGTGACTAAAGTTTTCGAATAATTATAGTGGAGTAAAAGTGCAATTTTTGGATCTGAGATGTAGTGGAGTTGAAGTAAAAGTATTGGAAATTGGAAATACTCAAGTAAAGTGGAAATGCCTCAAATTTGTATTTAAATGTTGTACTTAAAATCACAGTACAGTAAATGCATTTAGTTACTTTTCACTACTGCAGGGATCCCCCAGGATTTGTGTTGTAAACAACACATTTTCACGTATTCCACTTGTTTCACACTTTCGTCAAGATTTGTTTTTGAACAAGCTTAATTGTACTTTACATTATGCCATTTTCAAAAGTCCAATTGAAAATAAAAGGGGTTAAAGTGGTTAAACAGAATGTGATGCTATATTCAGTTAATTTAGCTGCATGGGACCACCCTGCGTTCCCCTCAAGGACCCCTGAGAGGTGTAGAGAAGGGATTATGACTCAGCAGATCTGAGTGACTCATAGTGTACTGTACTACAGGGAGGTGTGTGTGTGTGTGTGTGTGTGTGTGTGTGTGTGTGTGTGTGTGTGTGTGTGTGTGTGTGTGTGTGTGTGTGTGTGTGTGTGTGTGTGTGTGTGTGTGTGTGTGTGTGTGTGAGAGAGTGTGCTAACGTGCTAACCTTTTGACCTGCTTCTCTGCTCTCTCCGTCTGGCCCCTCCCTCTGGAATGTCTGTGATTTGGCTGTTTATGGAGGCTGCACTTAACTCCTGACGCTGTTATTATTGTAATGACGTAACAACGGAGGAGAAATATAGCCGATCTATAAGCTCACAGTGCGTAGCACCACAATGCGTTTTGAGGTTTGTAGATCGTCTATTGTCGCTGTGCAACACCGTCACATGATGACATAGTGTATACAATAGGGCTTAAAGGAGCACCACCCAATGTTCAACCTTTTCTTCAAGTGTTCCTCACAAATGCTCGTGATAGGATCACGTCCATATCTGTGCTCCTTCCTTGACTCCTCACTCTATTAAAAAATAGCAAATCTAGAGCTCGACGACACATTGTGAACTTGTAGATCTGCTAGTTTGGCTGTGCGACACTGTTGTACGATGGAGTATTATATAAGGCTTAAGAGGTTTATTACGTAGCGTGCAGCAAACTTCTCCCCAGCTGAGTTAACACTCCCCCGCGATACAAAGACTTGCTTGCGAGATATATATAAATATATATTTTCGCTTTACTTTAGTTTTTCCTCCAGAAGAAATGTATTCAGTTGCAGGTGAACTGAATGATGGTTGGAAACCCATTCCACAGAGCGTTGTTCACTGATGGTTCTTCTCGGAGATGAATGGTGTGTTTTTTTAAGAAGAGAGACACACACTTCTCTTTCTCCCTGGGATGCAGGCGGCTCCGCAAGTCTGGGAGGCTTTTGACACAAACAGAATGATCAACACAAACCTCCTTTCTTGTCCTCCTCCTCCCTCATTCGCTCGGCAGATCAAATTACCTTTCCTGGCTGAGAGACAGAGAGCGGCCCAGAGAACATCCACCAGCGCTCCTCTCTTCTCTGTGTGTGCTCCTCTCTCATCCTCTCTTCTCAGTGTGCATTCCTCTCTTCTCAGTGTGCACACTGCGCAATCCTCATTTCTCGGTGTGCTCTCCTCTCTTCTCGACATTCTCTCCTCTCCTTGGTGTGCGCTCCTCTCTTCTCAGTGTGCACTCCTCTCTTCTCTGTGAGTGTGCTCCTCTCTTCTCTTCTCAGTGTGCACTCCTCTCTTCTCTGTGAGTGTGCTCCTCTCTTCTCTTCTCAGTGTGCACTCCTCTCTTCTCTGTGAGTGTGTTCCTCTCTTCTCTTCTCAGTGTGCACTCCTCTCTTCTCTGTGAGTGTGCTCCTCTCTTCTCTTCTCAGTGTGCACTCCTCTCTTCTCTGTGAGTGTGCTCCTCTCTTCTCTTCTCTTCTCAGTGTGCACTCCTCTCTTCTCTGTGAGTGTGCTCTTCTCTTCTCTTCTCAGTGTGCACTCCTATCTTCTCAGTGAGTGTGCTCCTCTCTTCTCTTCTCAGTGTGCACTCCTCTCTTCTCTGTGAGTGTGCTCCTCTCTTCTCTTCTCAGTGTGCACTCCTCTCTTCTCTGTGAGTGTGCTCCTCTCTTCTCTTCTCAGTGTGCACTCCTCTCTTCTCTGTGAGTGTGCTCCTCTCTTCTCTTCTCAGTGTGCACTCCTCTCTTCTCTGTGAGTGTGCTCCTCTCTTCTCTTCTCAGTGTGCACTCCTCTCTTCTCTGTGAGTGTGCTCCTCTCTTCTCTTCTCAGTGTGCACTCCTCTCTTCTCTGTGAGTGTGCTCCTCTCTTCTCTTCTCAGTGTGCACTCCTCTCTTCTCTGTGAGTGTGCTCCTCTCTTCTCTTCTCAGTGTGCACTCCTCTCTTCTCTGTGAGTGTGCTCCTCTCTTCTCTTCTCAGTGTGCACTCCTCTCTTCTCTCTTCTCTGTGTGCACTCCTCTCTTCTCTCTTCTCGGTGTGCACTCCTCTCTTCTCTGTGTGCACTCCTCTCTTCTCCCTTCTCGGTGTACCCTCCCCTGTTCTGGGTGTGGAGTCCCGCCGTGCCTGCTGAGCCATATTTCATGAGGAGACATCATAAAAGGCACTGGTGTGTCGCCTCCTCCTCCTCTTAGCATCCATGTAATGTAATAACTCATCATTCATTCAGAGTCCCGGTGCTTTGCAAGTAGGAGCTGTGGCATATGGAAATAATACCCAGACAAGATTTGTCAAAATAATACTTGAAGCATCTGGTTGTACTCTGACAGGGCATGCAGTTATAGGCAAAATATATTACTGTAATAAGAAGAAGTGGACTATATGTGCAGCATGGACTTTCTGAATCATAACCTGTATCAATAACCTCTTCTTCATTCCGTTGCGGGATGGTTTCTTTTTGGAGTTTTGGTTGGCGAGAGCATACCTCACGCTCAGTCAGCCTCCTACTACCAATGAAATCCTGGGAGAACTCTCTCTCTCTCTCTCTGCGATCCAAACGGCATGGAATTCGTTCAAAAGTTTCCCCCTCCGATTTATTTTTTCAGCTCACAGACCCTTTGATAGTCTTGGAATCAAATAATGCTCCTCTTTTTTTGCACCAAACTGGCTCCTGTGTGCGATGGAACGGCCGTGCTTTCTTCCCCTTCTTCAGTGGGTAAACCATATGTGCAAAAGCAGGCCTTTGAGGGGAGCGGCATGGGGATGTGTGTTAATATTGAAATATTAATACACGTGCCTTGGTCTGGCTTGGCTTATAGATTGTGTTACGTAATGCAGTTACATAAGCAGAAGCTGCCCGTCCGATAAACGCTGTTACAGTACAGTATACGGGGCGGATCCACAAGTCTTTGGAGGAACCAGCAGGAAAATCAATCAACTTTGCATGTAATTTACTGCCGGTGGTTATTCAGGTGTACGTATGCGGTCGAGCGCTTGTGTTTTACGGCCTCGCCGCGGTGTCCAAGAGCCCCGTTGTGAGAGCCAGAGTGAGAGGACGGCCAGGTTCTCCGTTCACTCACTGCGTCGTGAGCAGTTCCACTACATAGGCTATGCACAGCAGCCATTTTGGAAAGAAATTGGACCTCTTCCTTATAGAGTACTTCCTTCACAGGTATTACCAATTATACTAATTAGGCTCTGTTCCATGTAGGCCTAATGTAGTACAGTGGCTCTTTATTTATTTCAAGGAACCCCATTACTCTTGAGAGTACTGTACACTACACTGACCAGAATGGAACAGAACATTCGTTAATACCTGTTAGCGCCCTCGGTTTATGAATGAAATAGAACTTGAATGGTCTCAACGGGTGTTGTTTATTCTTCAGGTACAGTTGAAGGTTGTTGAACACCGTGAAAACTATAAAACAGAATAAATACTTTAAGAGTCATATAGAACATTTCATAGCTTTCAATAAAATCAGTGCATTTGGGTTAATCACTTTTGTACAAGTCAACAATAAAAATACTTAATTTATAGTTGATCCTAATCAGTGATTCAATAAACAACCAAGCAGAACATGACGCAAAGGCACCACAAACAAAGAAAATAAACCAAACAAACAAATCAAAAGGTAAGTCTGTACCTCACTCCGCTAACTGAGGGGCTAAGGGTTGAATCGAATGCCACCTTGAACTTCATAACAATCTTGGGATAATACTTGGCACAGGACACAGCAAAGGCAGGCACTGTAAAGAATATAAACGGCTTTACATTAATACTGAATCTACAAAAACTATATACTGAATCTACAAACCATGTCAACAATGTCAGATCAACTGGGTTAAACATGAAGTTGCAAACAAACAAGTCTCCTACCATGTGGCTCTGCTGCTTCCACATGCTGTGTCTCACTCTGACTGAGTGTCTCTGAGGTGAGTGAAGCCAGCATGCTTCAGATATATATATATATACCAACAGGAAGTTTCACAATAAAAGTACCTAGGGTCTACAGGAAGTGTCAAAATAAGACAACACAAATAAACAACTGAAGTTAAATGAACCAACTGACACCGGCAGTTACACTCCCACCAATCAGGTTATACCAAAACAAACATAACATGATTTAAAACCATAGTTCCCCAGAGTCAAAAGGTGAGGAAGGATCTTACATTAATAAACAATATTATAATCTTGTCAGTCTTTCAGGTGGGTGGTTTTATTCTTGCCAAGGAGCCAAAGTTAATGCTGTAGTTAGCCGAAATATGTCTGTAATGGCAGGGACTGGACTTAAGGGTTTGTTGCTCATAGACAGTTGGGTTTTCCTGGGATTGGGGAGGACCGGGGCATGTGGCTTCAAACGGAACAGGAGGGATAATGGTGAGGCTCTTCATCTTAGCCGGTGGGAGAGCAGGATGGCTCCCCTCATCAATGGCTCCCGATCTCCAAGGCTCTCTGGCCGATTCAGTTTCTTTTCTCACTGGTTTCTTCTTATGCTCTAGTTTATGTTTAACAATGAGGGCAGCTCTACCCACAAAACTACTGCTCATGGCCAACTCCTCAGGGGTGCCCAAGTCACTCTCCTGCTCTTTTGACTGCTGTGAGCTGTCCTTTAACTTCTCTACATTCAATGTCTGCCTGTCGCTGAGAAGCTGCACAGAGTTAACATCCTGCGATACATAGCAGTTTTCATGTCTCCCTTCACCAATGTCTGGTTCCAACACCATCACCACATTGGCAGATGGAGTTGGCATTTCACTTACTGGGATTTGATTTACACATCTCTGGTTCTCCTGATCAGTAGGGTTATCTGTGGGAGTTGGCTCTGCTGCCATTTCTCCCACCGTCACAATTTCTCCCACAATCTCCTGACCTCCAGGGTCATGCGTGGAGGTGGACTCCTCTGCCACCGTCTCAATTTCTTCCACCGGTCTCCTTCCAACCGTGGTTACCAGGCATTTGTCCACCAACTCACACCACTCTGTGGTCAGGATGATAGAGGCTTCCATTTTCTTATCAATTATTTCAGGTGTAGCAATGCAGTTACGTTGAATGGATTCATAAATCTCATTTGTTGCATTATGTTTGTTCAGAATATTGAGTTTCATCTCATAAAGTTCCTCTTCTGAACAAAGTGTCCTTAAGGCTCTTTTAACCTCTATTGCTGTTTGCGTCCAGGTTCTATAGGCCTTAGTGAATGCCTTTTCAAGTGTTTTTACTTCATTCTGTATTGTAGCTGCGGTCTCTTCAGAACTGATCAGCTGCTGCATATTGGCTGCCATTTTATCTGCACTTGACATCTGTTTGGGTTTATGCTGTTTGATCACTTATGACACTTTGGGGTATATTTAGTCTGGGTTTTTACAATTTACTTAAACCATTAACGAAGTCCCACAGACTACCACTTTAACATCCAAAGGAATTCTATCAAACAAAACGAACCAAACCAATACATTGCAGTTTATACAAAGGTCTACTTTAGTTTTCACATTATATAAATGCAGCATGAACTGAATAGTTCTAACTTTGAAATTAAATACATTAGACCTGTGCAACACAGCCTTCAAATCGCTTCATATCAGAAAATGTTTCTTTTGTCCCCTTTTTTTGGTTGTTTTCCTTTATCCATTTTATAATTTTTTGTTTCCTTTTTTAAGTTTATAATTTTTTGTTTCCTTTTTTAAGTTTATAATTTTTTCTATTGCCGGGTTTGCAACTTAATGTCCTTTCTTCAGTCCAAGAGGAGAAGGAGGCTGGCTACCTGTTAGAAGTCCTCTCTCACTGCATAGGTTACTGTGGTGTGACAATGACAAACTTGTGGCTGTAGGCTGGTGACTTGAAGAAGCACTGGGTGGCTGTAGGTGAGATGGGTCGACGTTGAGTTGCTTCAGGGTTGAGTTTTCACTGTTAGCGCCCTCGGTTTATGAATGAAATAGAACTTGAATGGTCTCAACGGGTGTTGTTTATTCTTCAGGTACAGTTGAAGGTTGTTGAACACCGTGAAAACTATAAAACAGAATAAATACTTTAAGAGTCATATAGAACATTTCATAGCTTTCAATAAAATCAGTGCATTTGGGTTAATCACTTTTGTACAAGTCAACAATAAAAATACTTAATTTATAGTTGATCCTAATCAGTGATTCAATAAACAACCAAGCAGAACATGACGCAAAGGCACCACAAACAAAGAAAATAAACCAAACAAACAAATCAAAAGGTAAGTCTGTACCTCACTCCGCTAACTGAGGGGCTAAGGGTTGAATCGAATGCCACCTTGAACTTCATAACAATCTTGGGATAATACTTGGCACAGGACACAGCAAAGGCAGGCACTGTAAAGAATATAAACGGCTTTACATTAATACTGAATCTACAAAAACTATATACTGAATCTACAAACCATGTCAACAATGTCAGATCAACTGGGTTAAACATGAAGTTGCAAACAAACAAGTCTCCTACCATGTGGCTCTGCTGCTTCCACATGCTGTGTCTCACTCTGACTGAGTGTCTCTGAGGTGAGTGAAGCCAGCATGCTTCAGATATATATATATATATACCAACAGGAAGTTTCACAATAAAAGTACCTAGGGTCTACAGGAAGTGTCAAAATAAGACAACACAAATAAACAACTGAAGTTAAATGAACCAACTGACACCGGCAGTTACAATACCATTGGTAACACTTGTGAAGGAAGTAAGGAAAAGGCCAATTTCTGTCCAAAATGGCCGCTGTGCATAGAGCCTCCTTGCAGTCAGATTAAATTAATGTCCTACTTCGGTCGTACAAGAGTGTTGCGCAAGAGCAGCGAAAATAGCCGATCTACAATTTTACACACATTTAACTAATAAAGTAAAGAACAAGAGCTTGTGACTCAGATGACGAAAGCTTGATTATTTACTTTGTTGCGTGCCATGTACACACGCTGAATATAGCAGAATAACAAGTTCACAACCTATTGTGAGCTTGTACAATTTACAATTTAATCCAGAGCGATTTACAGTAAGCACGGTAAACACATACTGTACATGCAAAGAGTGTATCCATCCATCCATCCATCTTCAACCGCTTCTCCGTAGTCAGGACCCACACTTCATGACCATAGGTGAGAGTAGGAACGTCTGCCACTACCTCAGCACTGCCCCAGACTTCGATGCAATGTTGAAAAGGCGTATCAAAGGCAAAGAGTGTATAGTGCTGCAATTTTACTTCTACTCCAGTACATCTCAGAGGCAAATATTGCTTATACGATTAAAAACTATTTAGTTACTCTGTAGATTTGGATTATATCACAAAAAACATTAATAACTTTAGCCCTATACACATTTTGGCCATGATGCAACACATTTAAGCTTGTAGATCGGCTATTTTCAAAATATGTTAAAATACATTTGATGCATTTGAAAGCTTGTGAAATTGAGTATTTTTACTATTCGGTACCAATTCTGTACTTTTACTCAAGTAAAAAATATATTTCCGGAGTTGTACTACAGTATTGATACATTTACTTAAGTAAAATAAATGTAGTACTTTTTCCACCACTGTAAAAAGGTCCATGGTCCTGTGGCCCTGCTGACGACGAGAAGGAAGATACAGTACCTAGCTCCGTTTGGAACCTCATATCTACGCTTTAGCTCCGAGAAGAGGTTCCGTGTCAGGATAGCCTGTCCAAAAACAGCGGCGAAAACACTTAAAGGTATCAGAACCGAGCTACAGATGATAAACGTAGGACAGAGGTGAAACAACTGCTTACATCAGGCTTAAATAAATAAAAATGTCCAGCCAATCCCCGTCCACATGCTCAGTATAGGCTACTGCTTCCGTAAGATTGCATTGGGAAAACATGGTATACTAGCTGACTTCATAAGCTTTGTAAGTGGTAGTTTCACCTCTGTCTAAAATATCTGTGTGTCTGTCCTATAGGTTTACCATCTGTAGCTAGCCAGAAATACCTTTACTTTTTGGAAACGATACTGCGAAAGGGGTTCACCACTGTTTTTGGATGGCTCAACACCCGTTCTACCGATTCAGGAATAGACAGCGCTAACAGTACGCCTGCTCTTAGTCAGTGAATATTATCAGAACAATGTCCAATCTGGGAATAAACACTCCTTGGGCTATAAACGATCATCACAAAATGTGATGAGGTCATCACATTCGGAAAAGGTGCTATGGCTGTTTTTAGCCCAAGGAGTGTTTTTCGTGCGTGTAATGGATTCAGAATCATGGAGAAAAAAAACTAGTCACATGCTACTTAAAACAGAATGATTTTGCTTGCATATAGGTTGTTAATGTTGTTACCCCAAATTTCAGCAGCTTTCACAGATTATCCTATATAGTGAAACTGAATTTCAGATTTTATTAATATCCCCTAATTGTCTCCTCGTTCCTCGTGTGTCGCGTGCATATGCATGTGTCAGGAAGCGAAGATGGACAGGGGGTGGGCGGGGCCCCTTTAAAACTTAAATGAAAGCATGCTGCTGTTTGCTCTCAGCAGATGTTCAACCGCTGCCCCTTACAATAACATTAGTTTTTTCAAAAAAAAAAAAAAAAAACTCCTTTTGATGATGCACGGACATTGGGACACTGGCTGAGCCTGTGGGCTGTATTTTGCGTGTCTTAAGAACCAGCTCTTAATACCTAACTTGAGTAAACTAAAGACCTGGAGGCGTGATCAATGCCATTTGGCTATTCTGAGTGGCCAAAGAGCATTGATCACGCCTCCAGGTCTTTAGTTTACTCAAGTTAGGTAATAAGACCTAGTACTTAAGACACGCAAAATACAGCCCTGTGTGTGCAGAGCCTGTAGCCTCAGCCCTGCAGCTCACAGCTCGCCATAGAAACCTTGTAATCTCCATATTTCAACTTATTTGAATTAATATTTACAACATGGAAGGAGGTATAGGGCCCGCACACCATCTTTAGGCAAAGGAATTTACTTTATTGTAGGACGTTTCGATCTCACAGGATCTTCATCGAGGTCAGTATGATACTGATTTTGGACATTCGTTTCCGCCCGACAGCGACAGGGACTTGAAGACAGCACGCTGTATTTTGCGTGTCTTATTACTTAACTTAAGACCTGGAGGCGTGGTCAATGTTCTTTGGCCACTCAGAATAGCCAAATGGCATTGATCACGCCCCCAGGTCTTAAGTTATAAGTAATAAGACCTGGTACTTAAGACACGCAAAATACAGCCCAGCGCGTGTGGGAAACTCTCAGGAAGAAACGTGACATTTCCGTTGCCTTCCCAAAGCGTCCCTGTGCACTCTGTGCACTCTGTCTCCTTTTGTTTATGGACTACACCCTCCATGGTCTGCCTGCCTGCCATGCCTGGGACTCTTAAAAATACACTTTATTATTTTCTGTCTGGACTGTGGAAGTGACTCAACAGAATGCTACTGTTGTCGGGCGGGGGTGTCCGGCCCGGCCCCATGCATGTGTCTGTGTCTCTCCACCTCCCATGTTTGTCATGAAAACACAGACTCGTTGAAGCCCTCCCATTCAGACTCTATTATGATGCTGTCTGGAAATTATAGCCTTTCCCTCGCTTAATTTGTCAAAGAACAGCTTGTAGGGAACAGTTTGGTTGAACACATTACCAACAGTGGTGGAAGAAGTTAAGAGTTTGACTTAAGTGCAAGCAGCAATAAATATCCCACAATGTAGAAATACTCACAAGTAAAACAATGTTACTAATCCTATACACAATGTTACTTGAGTAAAAGTGTGAATGTATTGGCACAATATGGCATCAAAATACACCAAAATTAAGCGTTATTGTTATGAATTATTATTTAAAAACTGTGTTGAAATCTTTCAAAATTAGCAGATGGATAAACTCAAAACATGTCGCACCGTGACACTTTGTGAGCTTGTAGATCGGTTTCCAGGGGGGACAATTGAATGACCTCTATGTAAACCAACATTCATTAGCCCCCGCTCTAAATAGCCAGCCCCCCCCCATAGTCCCCCAGTCACAATTTTCTGGAGCTGTCGCTGCTATTTTCCAATATATTATATAACCGGGCTTAATCAGTTCATTGGTTATGTTTCGGATTAAGTAATCATAGTGAACTAAAACGTGTGCGCGTGTGTGTGTGTGTGTGTGTGTGTGTGTGTGTGTGTGTGTGTGTGTGTGTGTGTGTGTGTGTGTGTGTGTGTGTGTGTGTGTGTGTGTGTGTGTGTGTGTGTGTGTGTGTGTGTGTGTGTGTGTGTGTGTGTGTGTGTGTGTGTGTGTGTGTGTGTGTGTGTGTGTGTGTGTGTGTGTGTGTTCAGGTCGAAACCTCATGAGTCCAAAACTGTTACTTTTCAGGACTTTATATTTCTTAGCAGAAGCAGGGACGTCGGTTCGAATATGTTACCAGAGACCTCTTAGCTTGACCTATTTTTAGGGGAAATAAGTTGGAACTGCTGGAGCAATTATAGGTGTCGGTTCAAACTTTATATGAAAACTATGACTTGGTATGTGACTCATCAGTCCTGGCCGAGAGGCGTGGACACAACGCTACAGGTCAACAAATAAACATCACCATGGAGCTGAAACTGCACGCTGGTGGAAGAAGAACTCACTTTTACTTAAGTTAAAGTTACAGTACCAATGCCACAATGTAAAAACAATACTCTACAAGTCAAACGTCTGTGTTCAAAATGTACTTTGAAAAAAGTACAACAGTATTTATATGGAGTGGGTCCAACAAGTACTCAGATTTTACTAAAAAAACTAAAAGTATACTCTTTGACTAGTAAAAGGCAAAAGTAATTGGCATCAAAATATGCAGAACCCATTTCACACATTGTTTAATTTTGTCTAAATCTTTCTGAAATGTCCAATCTAGAATCTGACAACACTGTGGCACCTTTCGAAAATACAAACTACAAAGTATAAAATTGGGCTTAAATGGTTAACGTTTTGTAATAAAAAATCTAAATCTATACAGTTGTCAAATAATTCTAGTGGAATCAGTTTCCTCAGAGATGTAGTGGACTGACTAAAGTCCTAAACAAATTGACATAAAAAGTACATTAAATTACATAAAATGTGCAGTACTTGGCTACATGTACTTAAGTTACTTTCCGCCGCTGTAAATAGCAGTGCTGTGAGCTCCTGGTCGTTGATGTGATGGATGAGGCACTGCCACTGGCTTCAGTAAAGAAAAAGAAAAGAATTAAGGAAAAAAAGGTTTATGGGAAATCTCCGGGAGTTGTAGCACTTCCTCAATTCGTCAGCTGTATAAAGAGTGAAATAAACGCCAATCTCATTCAATCACTCTTGAACATGAAATATTTAAAAAAAAGTTTTATTTTAGGGGTTTATGTTTTCGCCCCTGTCCGTCCATTTGTGTATATGTGTGTTTGTGCTAGTAATCTCGACCTAGACTGATCGCTGGCATGAAACTTAGTATGCACACCCCCAGCAGGCCAAGGAAACCGCCATCCAAGATGTTTAAAATTTGCCTAATGATTTCCGCTATATCGTTTGAACCATAGGTCGTACAATAACATGATAATGCCACCCACTACATATAGGCCCCACCTCATGGCCCCACCTTATTGGAAATTGTCATTGCCGCTCTGTGGATTTGTCTATATGGATAAGTGATTAACCACTTCTCTTTCACCAATTACCTCTATCATAACCCCTAAAACAGGGGTCTTCAACGTTTTTTTCAGGCCAAGGACCCCCTAGCTGAGAAAGAGATGAACCAGGAACCCCCACTACGAATCGTATGCAATTGTGTTAAACCATATAGCTGAGATAGCTTCAGACTTGATTGATGTTAATGTATATTTTCATACTGAAACCCTCAATACTGTTCTGTACTTTTAACCCCTATACTAAAAACCTCCTGCATGCTGACAATAGCTGATCTACAAGCCCACGTTGTGAGAAAGCTTGTAGATATGCTATTCCCAGGCAGGACAGGGATGCTATAGGGTTAAAGTGGTTAATGTAAAAAAAAATTAAGGGGGGGAAAGAAAGTTCCAACAATGATTTGGCAGCCCTCCTGTAGTAACTCTGAAGAGCACCGAGGTGTCCCAGACCGCCTGTTGATGACCCCTGCCCTAAAATAACACATAGGCCTTGTCCGTGTTATTACAGCTAGTATACTACACACATACTAATATCTACACTACTCCCTTGCCAGGCGTTTCAGCACACTCCCTCCCTGTGTTAGCTGTCATTGCAGCTGCATCATGAATTCAATCTTTTGAGTGAGTTGTTTGTTTAAGGATTACGTTTAGATCAGTAGTTCTCAACCTTTTCAGGCCGCGACCCCCAAAAAATAATAATATTTGAACTGGGGAGCCTCCCCACACTGACAAGCACTTGGAATTGTAGGAGTTGAGACATTACATTTTGTTTGACTCTGTTCCAAATACATACTTTTGACGCAGTAATGGTGTTATAATAAATAGCAGATCTACAATCTCACGTTGTGCCACGCTGTGGGCATGCTGTACATATGCTATTTTAGATTATTTTTCTTTTGTGGGGTCCCTCGCACAATGCATTTTCAGATCCTTGACCAATTTTAGAACGACTGTCTTAGAGGACTTACTTCTTCAGAGAGTGATACTACTATGCAGTCAACATGCACATTCTAACCTTTCCTTCAGAGCATGCTTCTTTTTTATTCATCTGTTTTCTTTGGGGACGGGGTGTGCGTGCCGTGGTGAGAATGTCTTTATTTGTATCTGATACCCCGGCCCATTAACCAGGACAGTGCAGCTTCTCAATGTGGTGTCTTGGGTTGACTTCATTTCTGCCTTCGCCACTGCCACTGACCTTGTAGTTGGTGGAGACCAGACCTGCCTCCTCTTGCAATCCCAGGATGTGTCACTATACTAAATAAGACGTTACAATGACCTAATGAGCCACCATGCAAATCTTGACCTCCTTGACCTCCACGGACGGACGGACAGACAGACCGACAGACACCTTTGTGTGAAGTCAGAGCCTTTCTGTTCTTTTAAAGACTCTATACTTAAGTCCTGTTGTCGTCAGGCAGAAACCTTGTATCCTTGATGTTTTTACGTTAATTTGTGAATGAATGCCCTACTTTATTCTTTATTAGGGTCCCCATTAGCTTCCACAAAATGGTCGGTCGCTAGTCTTCCTGGGGTCAACACAAAACAAATGCTTGCAATGGATTCAGAATCATGAAAACCCTAGTTTGACCCTCACATGTAAATTTTGCCTGCATATAGGTTGTTAATGGTACCCCAACTTTCATCAGCTGTCACAAAGTTTCCCAAGGGAGTTGGCTTGGAACAAATTGAGAGGTGATAGTAGACACATTTATTAATACATTTGTGAAGAAAGCTAGTGGGAAGCATTTATTTAGCAGATTTGCCACTATATTTGCAAAATCTCCCTAATTATTAGTAAAACGGACCTGAGCCACGGCTCCCACTTTGTGAGACCATGCTGTAGGGAAAGTATAGGCAGACTATATACTGTGACCCTTTCTGGAGGCGTGCTAGACGCTCCGATGCACAGCTTTGTGTGTTTGCGTGTATGAGCACGGAATATAATGATTTGATTGGCTCATGTATGATGATGTATGGTGATAGGAGCGCCCCTCACTTCACACAAGTGTGATTTTTGAGGGGCGCATGGATTTTGAAGATCATATATGGCAGCCAAGTCTATATAATTATGACATTGTTTGTTTAGAGTGCTTATGATGTAAATTTGCCAAACAAGTCTATGGACTTTGAGGACATTACAATGTTTGCTTAGAACACTTTAGAGCCAGCCAAGTCTATAGATGTGTTTGTTTAGACTAGAGCACTTAAATGTTAAACCCCAATGTTAAACCTCAGCTGCACGGGGTTTCCTTGTGCTGAATGCATGGGCCCGCCTGCAGTACCAGCGCTTCAATGTTGGCCAGCCATTCTGGGGGCTTGAGCCATTCTCATAATGCACACGCCATTTTCCCCAGGCAGTAAGCTTTGATTTGATTCGAATTGATTTATTTAGAAAAGCAATTACAAAACAAAAACATCAAGGATTTCACAGGAAAGTCTGAAGGCTTATTTCCACTGAGGTCCTGTGACTCCTGTCACACTGAACAGAACAATACTTTAAAAATACATCACAATACACAGCTCCACAGGAAACGTTTATGAGACCACTGAGGTTCAACCATGTGTCAACATGATCTGTGTCATAACGTACGTTCTGTGATAAATCCATGATAAACCATTAAGACCTGAGGCCCAATCTACAAATGTCTTTTTGGAGAAAAAAAAGGACCTCCAAAATGTATTTGGCCACGGACCGCCATCAAAATGTTGTTGCAGGGAGCCCCATAAGCAAAAATTGAGTTAAAAATGTTTGCTTTAAAAATATATTGGAAAATTTGCAAAACAATAGGGGTAAAAAATTGCTGATCTACAAGTTGCAGTGCTGCTGAGCATGCATTGGTTATTTTGTAATAGCCATAAGTATAAAATAATGTTTTTTAGCTCAAATCTAAAATGACACAGATGCTTTCCCGTCTTAATGTGTTAACGTTCAAACCATTTCACATTATCCAGATTCACGCTGCTTTTCTTCAGTCTTTGTGGAAAACAGACTTCAATCACTGACATCAGACATGGAGGAGGTTTAAGTGGTTCAAATGTCATAGTATACTATTGCTCAAAGGAAGATATGTCGAGCAGCAGCCTCTTATCTCCTAGCTTATCTTTAACCTTTTGTGTTTTTTTCCTTTCTTTCTTGTAAATGTTGCCCTGCTTCAATAATTTTAAACCTTATTCATATCACGTCAAGGTTCATTATTCATTTGACATTTGAGCCACGGACCACCATTTGATGAGATTTAGCCTCTCGGACCCAAACCTTAAAATAATATGTTGTTATCGTTCGATAAGATTTTGTTCACAAGTCCATGCTGTATTGATGTGGTACCATAGGAGAGATAACAGGACAACGTTAATCAAAATAACAATTCTTCTACATTCTCTAATTGTGTACTTCTCTAATTGTGTAAATTAAGTAATGCAGATATTTATTTAACAATAATTTTCACATTGTCATTGTAATATCTTATTATTTTATAATTGGGGGTCTACTTGCAATAACCTCATCATGGCCAACAAGTGAGCTCCAGAGAATCGCTCTCTCAAACTAATCACCATGGCAACAAGCTCCAAGCCAGGGTTGACACCATATTTTGGGCACGGCTGGTGATGTCACGGTGACATCCGACCAATGTCCTTCATAAGACCAACGTTGCGCCTTTAAGCCAACGGGCAAAGCAACGGCCAATGACTCGTCTTCATCATCCGGTATCGACAAAACCCCGAAGTCTTGGAGACAAAAGATGTCTGTGGTAATAGATTGGATCTGCGACAGCGTCAGCAGCGTCCTGCAGGAACTGGGGTTGTACATTAAGAGCGGCAAGCTGGCGTTCCTTGGCCTGGACAACGCGGGGAAGACCACGCTGCTGCACCTGCTCAAGTACGGCAAGCTCGCCCAGCCCCAGCCCACGCAGCACCCCACCCACGAGGAGCTGAGGATCGCCGGTATGACCTTCCGGACGGTCGACCTCGGCGGCCACACAGAGGGGCAGAAGAACTGGCAGAAGCACCTCCTCGACCTCGATGGGATCGTCTACCTGGTGGACTGTGCCGACCATGCGCGGCTCGCCGAGGCCAAGTTGGTGCTGGACGCCGTGCTGGCGGACGAGTCCGCCACCGGCGTCCCCATCCTGGTCCTGGGGAACAAGATCGACCGCCACGAAGCCGTCAGCGAGGACACGCTGAGGAAGACGCTTGGCCTGTACGGCTACACCACCGGGAAGGGCAAGGTGCCAGTGGAGGAGCTGAACCTCCGGCCGATGGAGGTGTTCATGTGCAGCATCGTGAAGGAGCAGGGCTACGGGGACGGCTTCCGCTGGCTCGCCCAGTATATCAATAAGAAAAACAGGTGGTTGGCAAATTTGCGTTTACCCTTTTGATTATGGTATGTTGCTCATGATTTTTAAAGATGACAGTCGATTGATTCATTGATTGATTCATTGATTGATTGGTGTACTCCCCCGTGGACCCCCGTGTGTTGATATGTAGTAGGGAGTAATCCATAAGGGTCCATTTGGACCCATCACTCATCTCCGGACTCAAAGTTGATTTATTTGCCATTTTGTGCATGCGAGAACAGGTCCTGCACAGCAAAACGGTGTCGTCTCGGTTTCTCCACTTGCTGAAACAGGCACAAAATACTCCATAAGTCTGACTTTTTTCAAATGCATTATGTTTTTCGAACATGCATTGGTAATAATGAATAACATTTTTTTAACATTTTTTTTTGTTCCTTTTTTTTTGATGGTGGTGTGCAGTCAATGCACATGTAGCTTGTTATCGAAAGAGGGCGATGTCGTGCAGAGCGTAAACCAACTTAAACCTATGTCGTTACATGGGCTGCTTGATGATGGAAATTATACTGTGCGGGAATATGTTCATTGTCATAATATGGTCATTTGTTGTCTTTTAAGGTAGCCTCGCCATGCCAGTAGCAACACCTCGATAGCGATTCTACCCTACTAGCAGGTGTGTGCTAAATCCCCCAGTATGACGTTCCACTATTCCAACACTCAACTCCTTCGTCTGAACTAGAAAACTGCTCCAAGGTATATACGCTACGTGCCAATATAATAAACAAACGTCTGGACATGTAGGACCAATCTAGCCAATAATGTGCACACCCTCTTTCCCCACGATTTAGTCATATACTAGACCGGCACCAGCCTACTCGGGAAACGTATGCTCCATCCAGTTATGCAATACCTGTCGGTGAACCTTTTTATGCCCATTATGGTTCTGTGTCTTTCCATGTCTGTCCCATATATGGAGTTCCAAGCAGTGGAAAGTACCTTTTTGAACTGATGAAAACTAACTAAGTTATGATGACTATAACTATGACTACATTTGTGTCAACAAATAAGAACTAGACTAAAATGGATCACACCGAATCGCCCATTTCCGGCACATAGCTGAGATAAATCGGGCATTATGACGCCAAGATACATTTTAATAGACTAAATCAACTGTACCTTTAGTCGACTGTATTTAGACAACTAAAACTAGACTTTGTGACATACCAATCCCTACGTCTCTCTTTCTCTCTGCCTTCTCTCTCCCCCCTCCATCTGCCACTTATATATAACGGGTGGCCCCTGTGGCACACCTGTTATACATGACAGCAAAGAACGTCACACCAATTACAGCCATTCACAGTGCACAATATACGTACAGACAAATTTCTGCCAAAGATTTTGAGAACACAATTATTAAAATCATGCAATGCTCAGCCAATCGCAGCACTGATTTTGGGGCCATTCATGGTAATACTTCGGCGTCAATCTCGGCGCTATGCATGGTAATATTTTGGCACCAATTCCGTCCTCAAATTCTCCCCCGCGCCTCCTGTGTTTGACCACTCTAAACCTGATAACCATTATGTTGTCATTAGGGGGACGTTTTCGAGTTTCAATAAATACATTCTAAAATATGTTGTGACAAGGTGAAATGGAGCGAACCGTTCAGTGAACCTGTCAGGTTCATCTACAGGTCAGATAAAACTCGTAGTGGAAGCAACGTTTTATTTCATTTGAATTGACTTGTGATGGGGAACATAAAGTAATATGATCTCCAAATCATTAATTTCTGTGATTCTCAACCTTATGAATTTCATGGACCCCCAGCTTTGTATGCGTTAATTTGGCCGCGGACCCCAACTTGATACTAATTTATATGTCTGTGACCCAAATCTACACTGTGATATCCTCAGGGTTAATTTAAAGTGTCACTGTGTAACAATGTAGTTTTGTCCAATCTGTATGTTTGTTAAGTGTATGTTAATACAATATAACTTTTGGTGGCTGTATTTTGTCTCCCTGCACTTCTATCGAGACGTTTAGATCAGAGGTTCCCAAAGTTGGGTCTGAGAACCTCTAGGGTCCCTCAAATGGAATGGTACAAATAGAACCAAATGGGCCCCCCACGGGTCTATTTGGTTCCATTTGTACACTCTCAGAGTTCAATTAACTTTGATTACATTGCTGTCCCAGAGATAGAAATGTCCGCTCTACCTCCTGAGCCACTGCCACGCCTTGCCTGGCGGCTCCATCTTCAGCATCCTTCTCCCAATGTAACCCTCTCCTCTGCATGTCCAAACCATCTCAACATCACCTCCCTTGCTTTACCCCAAACCCTCAATTCCGCCAACAGCTCAGGCTGCCTCTTGTCTTTTCGTCAGTGCCACTGTTTCCAAGTCGTATAATGCATGGCTGGTCGCACTACCCGTCTTATACATCTTCCCCTCTCACTTTTTGCCAATACCCCTTCTGTCACAAATCACTCCCGAAATGACCCCATCCCTGCAACCAACACAGTTCGTTTATGACTGAACTGTTGGAATGTTAAACCAACAGTGTAAGACATGGGGATGACAGGTCTCTCCATCCGCACTAAATACTATTCCATCCCTAGATTCTAAAGCTGTGTTAACCTTGTCGACTATAAACTGTGTCGACAAAGTACATAGATGACGATGATGACTAAAACTATGACTTAATATACTGACAATTTTGTCAACAAATAAAAACTAGACTAATATGTTGGGAGATATCCAGTGGAACTAAGACAACTAGACGAGTCATAAGCTTGGCTGCACATATAGTTGTCACACTCCAACTTTGTTGTTGTCCAATAACCGATACATTCAAGTTCACAACGTGTAGATTGGCTATTTTTGGCTCACAAAAGTATAAATCAGGCATTACGACACCAAGGCATACCACAGTGAAGTTTAGTTGACTAAACAACTGTAGATTGTGTCGACTGAAAGTAGACTAAAAGAAAACGTCCAGATACATCCAGCATCATGGCTCTACATTCTGTGCAATCTGAGCAGAGAAATTAACATTTGCCTATATATCAGTAAAACATTTTTAATTAATTAGAACTCGATGTAGTGTTTTTGAGGATGGAGTATCACAAAATGTAATATTGTGATACTCACACACAATATTGTGTGTGCATCTCACAGGAGGGAGTGTGAGTTTGAGGATGATTGTGACAGCCTGGCCTGGGAGGAGACCGATGAGACCCTGCTCCTGTGGGAGGACTTCCCAGGATGCACTCTGCCCCCTGACCCCACCCACCAGCCAGGAGAGGTATGTTTCCACCTCGGCTCTGTTCAGCGTGAATGAAACGAAACATCTCAAACAGATCTTTTTTTTGTAATTCTGGGAAATACTACAAATAGCAACCGCACACACTCAAAACACTATGCAGAGTGGTAATGCAAACCTCATTTGACCCTCTAGTTCTGTGAAATAAAATGGTGATAAAAGAAATGTTATATTCAAAAGACTATTACTACAACTAAATCCTAATTTGCTGTCAAAATTAACACTGATAAAGTAGCCTACACAAGACATTAATTTCTTCGATGTGTATGTGTACACACTTGAGGATTTGACTGTGTGTATGTTCATTCCAGAGGAGTGTATTTTCCCATTGAATTAGGTTTTTGGGGGGGATAAATATATCTAGTTATTCCAGTGAGGGGAAGGTTTAATTCCCCTCGTCACATTTTTATCTGGCCTTCTTGATCTCTCTGACAGATTGGAAGACTCCAAATGAACCCATATAAATGAGCCATGCAGCCAGACGCTGGTGCTGTTTTCCAACACTTCCATAATACAGCCAAATTCCTTTTACTCTCGCTGAGTCCAGGTCTTTCTTAAACCTTTTTTCAGGCCGTGGACCCCTTTAGCTAGGTGAGAGATGAAGCAGGGGGGACCGCGGACCCCCATTGTATAAAATTGTGTTGTGGATTTAACTTTGTCATAGATAGCCTCATAGACTTGTTTGACAGCTTTAAAAAAATAAAAATGATCATCTCTATTATATTATTTTTGTGTAAAATAGCGTAAAAGTTTGCTACGTTAGCATGTAGTGCAGCATGGCGTCAGAAGCAGCAGCAGCAATAAACAATAATGTATGTCGTATCTATATTTGTGAGAAAGTGCCTTTCCTTTACCCATGAAATAATCCAACCGGGCAATAGTTTATTAAATGAGTTTGCAATGCACTCTCCAGCTCAAATCTAAACAGAGCTGCAACCATTAACAGGTTTGTGTACGCAGTAACTGTTACAAAGGTTCCTTCCTATACTTACCTAAGCAATTATTAGCCTCCTCATATTACTCAAAACAAACATCTATTTTACATTATTATACATTATTGTTATAATGTATTTGTGTACCAGTATACCTTGAATCTCCCCCACCACCAGGGGGTGCTGCAGTCCCCTCAGCACCCCACTTCCAGCACCACTGTGTGCGTAGCCTATACTTATAGTTGTGTGGCATATCACACTGGAAAGATCTACAAGCTTTGAACAAGCAAATTCAGTGTACAAGCTTTGAGCTCGTAGATAATAATACAAAATCTGCCACGTATAATTCTTCTATTTTCAACTAGTTTCAACATTGTCCTAAAATCTTGAGGTCCTCACAAGTATAGTAATGCAAAGTGTGTGTGTGTGTGTGTGTGTGTGTGTGTGTGTGTGTGTGTGTGTGCGCGTGCGCGCATGTGTGAGTGTGTGCATGGAGGGTCCGGTATGGGTCAAGCAGGAGGAAGCCCCTCGTTGCACGGCACAGCGCTGCCAAATCCAGCGGCTAATGTATAGACCCCCTGAGCACACAGGGGAGGGATTCCATTACCCTGCTAAGCACTCTGACACAGAACAAACCTGTGTCTGTGTCAGTGTGTGCACTGAGAGTCTGGCTAGGAGAGAGAGAGCGGGAGGGGGGGGGGGGGGTCAGTGAAGAAACAGAATGTCTTCATGCGTCACATCATCCCCTTACTGCTCACTCTAATTAACCACTTAAGCCCTATTTTATATTTCCGACCAACAACCTCACAGCACGTTGCATCGCAAAACACATTGTGGTCTTGCAGATCTGCTGTATCGGATTTGGAATCTCGTAAAGATTCGTAAAGAAAAAAGAAGCTTGGTGCAGCATGCAGGCCCACCCCCTCCTGGCCAGGCCCACCCAAAACTTCAGTTCTGGCTTCGCCACTGGGCCTACTTAAGTAAAACATCTAAATCTACTGACTTGCCATCAGAATTGTCCACTCCACCCGACAGCCACAATTTCAGAACAGCACTGGGAGGGGAATAAAGTACCATTGTACCATAACTTAGAAATGTCATGTTTATTTTTATTTTTGTAATGATTTCAAAACAAGACACGCCCTGACCCTGAACAGAGAACTGTACAGCAACCAGGATTCCCACACAATAAAAATACATTTTTTTATTATCTTTTTTTTGTTGATTTTCTTTCCTCTTTTTTTTTTTTACATGGCAGCTTCTACAAAAAAAAGTCTTGGTTGGTTTCAGGCACTTACAATAGGCCTACAAACAACAAAGTCATTCTTTGGTCCCTTTATTTGTGTCCAAAGAAGAAAAAAAAACAAGGATCAGTTGCAACCACAGATAGAACAGAACAGAATAGCTTTTCATACAGACTTTCATACATATCTCCACTAGGCAAGATGACTTAAAGTTAGGGTAAGTAATATTCTTTTATTCAAATAGGTGTTTATTAAATAGCTGGAGAGACGACGAGACCCATGTTAACTGAACATGTTAAGTTGTTAACTCTATAGCAAATCATTCCTATATACTGTCACAATATAGAGATTAGATTTTTATTTTCCACACAAACGTATACGTATGAAATGTTCCTCCATCACAGAACACAATGACACTTCATTATATTCCATATATCATCAACACATTAAAGTATGCTTCTGAATATGACCAGGCATTCGTCACTAAAGTCAACACAATCAGATTAATTTTTTTATCCCTATTTTTATGTTTTTCTTGGCATTTTAAGTGCTTTGTTTTGGGAGGGGAGTTAGTAACTGGGGGGGACAAAACCATCCATTCATATTCACACTCACACAGGTTTGCTGGTTTGAAAGTAAACCCCCAGCAAATCATATTAGTGGAGTGATTTGAGGGGATATGCACTGAGAAAATGAAAGAATTAGCTGGAATCTTAAACATATATGTCTAACCTTATACAATGATATGTAAGCTCTCTTTATCTCTCTCTCGCTCTCTCTCTCTCTGCTCTGACACCTTAGATTAATGCTGTCGCAAGATAACGTTAGCATGAACAGCTAACCCTAGTCCAGTCAAATGCTTCAAAATGACAAAAAACTAAATTAATTTCTTTTTTTTCTGCCTGCCCTTTTTTATTTAAAAGCTTTGTCGTGGCTGCACCGTTGACTTCAACCAGTAACTTTCAGTGGCAAACACTCAGCCTTCGTTAAGGTAACGACTAACAAAACAAAACAAAATTATAATAACAATGGCTCGAATAACATTTTACAGCAGTATCAATCAATATAACTTAGTGGAATTTCAGATTTGGCAAAATAAAATAAAAGAGAAACGGGAAATAAGTACAGAAAACATGTATTCCTTTTTGTCCATGATGGCCCTTCAAGGAAGAAACAACTTAAAAACACCACGTTGCTACAAGGAGTGAGCATGACTCTACTCGACTGATTCTCAACATGTTGTCTGGGGTCCACCAGGTGTCCAAATGGGTCTGTAACTGAGAGTGTACAAATGGAACCAAATGGACCTGTTATAGGGTCCATTTTGGTTCCATTATTTTCATTGTATTTTTTTTCTCAGTGTAATTGTCTGAGGCCCGTAGCTTAATGCATATGAAACTGGGGGTCCTTGAATTAAATCAGTTGAGAATCGCTGAACTAGATAATGGAACCTTAATCTACACTGTAAAATCCTGTTAATGTGTTAATTTAACTGTGTGTGTAGACTAATGTACAAATGGAACCAAATGAATACTTATTGATCAGTCTTGTTCCATTTGTACACTATCAAAATTACACAAAATGACACATGGGTCCATTTACGCTCTCAGAATGACAGATACATAACGGGTCCATTTGGTGCCACTTGCACACTCTCAGAGTCCCAGACCAAATTGTCCAAATTGTACCGCTGGTGGTCCCCACGCATGTTGAGCACCAAAGCCCTAACTGGACTGCTCTGCTCACATCGACATAAAAAGCTTTCAAAACATGTCAGCAATCCTAAGAAATATTAAAAAGGTATCTTTGAAAAACAAAGAAAAGGTCCCGCACACTGTGTTTGACAGTGTGCAGGACCCTTTCTTTGTTTTTCAAAGATACCTTTTTAATATATGCTCTATTGCCCTATGCACCTGTCACCAGCCTTTTGAGGTGTGCATCTGCCTTTTGCTAAAAAAAAAAGCAATCCTAAGAACCCCCCCCCCCCAAATAAAATCCCGGAACAAAACACCTGGAGAACTCAGCTGCAAGGCAGCCACGTCCGGTAAGAGTTACTGCACTGTGCGGCGGCGACTCCGGGCAGTGACTGGACGCGCGCCACGTAATAGTTGCTGAAGTTGACGTCCCTGACGTATGGCGCCGGCTGGTAGTAGCAGGTGACGTTGGCCAGGGCTGGGATGGCGTTCTGCTCGGCCATGGCGCGCAGCGCCAGCGCCGAGATGAGTGCCAGCGTCTGGCGCCGCTCGTGGCCCATGAGGCACACGGTGCTCTCGTCCACCACACGCCGCAGCGTCGCCAGGCACTCGTAGCGCTTGTGCTCTATGCCAGCGAAGTGGTTCTGTAGGTAGGCCTCCAGCTTGCGGTGCTGCTCGCCGATGTCGGGGAAGTCGATGAAGAAGCGCGAGCACATGTAGCGCTGCAGCTGCTTCATCCGCACCTCGGACGCCGGCCGGAAGCCGCGCGCCAGCAGGTGGCAGTACTTGAGCAGGCCGCCGCCACGGATCTCCTCGGGGCTGCGTGTGGCGATGGTCTTCGTGCGCAGGTGGCCCAGCGACTCCTCAAAGTCGCCATAGACACTCTCGCCGGTCACGGTGGGGTGGAAGGCCTCGGACATGGCCGTCTCGGAGCAGCGGTCAAACAGCAGCAGCGAGTCAAGCTGGATTTGGAAGGAGTCGACGCTGAACTCGAACTGCCGCCGCAGCGTGTCCACAAACTTGAGCTCCACGTTCTTGCCCGTGTTGTTGGACAGCGAGATGAGGCTCCAGCGGTCTGTCTCGGTGCACACCTTCACCAGCTTCTGAACGTACGCCTCCTGGAGGGCCGTGGCAGTGATGCGCTGTCGGCACACACCCTCAGGCAGGAAGTCCACCAGGCTGTCCAGCACCACATCCCTAACCAGGCGGAAGGCCCTGTCGTCGCTCAGGCTCAGGCCGAAGATCAGGTCCAGGTCCTTGTAGCCCAGGCCGTTGTCCTGGTGGAGCACATGGCTGGCCGCCGAGCCATTCAGCTTGACGTCACGCACCGCAATGCCCCTCTCCTCCAGCCGAGCCCTGACCACCTGGGAGAGAGAGAGAGGGAGAGCGATATGAATGATCTGTGTCAGACCTAAATGTGGGTCTGTTACCGATGCCAATTACCTAGACCACCGGTTCTCTTTTTTATGTAAAACTCATTAAGACCTGAGACCAGATTCTACTAAATGTCATCATGACAGTCTTCATGACAGTTTTCTGAAAAACCTTTATGTTCAGTGGTTCTCAAACCTTTTCATGTCAAGGACCCCCAGAATTAAAACCTATGTTCAGTGGTTCTCAAACCTTTTCATGTCAAGGACCCCCAGAATTAAAACCTATGTTCAGTGGTTCTCAAACCTTTTCATGTCAAGGACCCCCAGAATTAAAACCTATGTTCAGTGGTTCTCAAACCTTTTCATGTCAAGGACCCCCAGAATTAAAACCTATGTTCAGTGGTTCTCAAACCTTTTCATGTCAAGGACCCCCAGAATTAAAACCTATGTTCAGTGGTTCTCAAACCTTTTCATGTCAAGGACCCCCAGAATTAAAACCTATGTTCAGTGGTTCTCAAACCTTTTCATGTCAAGGACCCCCAGAATTAAAACCTATGTTCAGTGGTTCTCAAACCTTTTCATGTCAAGGACCCCCAGAATTATTATGTATTTGGCCGCGGACCCCCATCTGAAAAGGTTGTTCCAGGGACCGCTCAGACGCAAAGATTTGAGTTAAAACGTTCCAGGCTAAATACATTTGGGAGGGTCCTTAACCAATTAAGGACCCTCCTAATTGTATTTAGCCACACACCCCCATCTGAAAATGTTTTGTACCTGGGACCCCCAGAAGAGAAGATTTGTGTTATAAAGATATATATGGTCACAGTGTGGCTGTGAGCTTGTAGATCTGCTGTTTTTGAATATCCAACATATAGCCTAAATAGATAACATAATTACAATGATTGTGATGCTATATTAACTATTGGCTGCATAATTGCCAATACCGAAGTTAAAAATGTAATACTTTATAAGTCTGAACTTATGTAAATAGTATGTAAATAGCACAAAAAGGTCCTGGGGACTTGTTTCAAGTCGTCCTACAAAGTCAAATAATGTCCTCCGATGTATGGATTGAGTATATCAGTCTGGCTCAGATCAGTATTCACAAACGATGATCAGAGGAACTCTAACGTGGAAAAGGCAGCCATGCACAGGTACAGTCAGCACAGGTAAAATGGGATATTTCCCCTTTGATATGCTAATGTCTACTATTGTTGCCTCCGAAATTCTCCCGTTACACTCCTTCTATTTGAACATGAGATAAAAGCACACAGAGAGAGAGCGAGAGAGAGAGAGAGAGAGAGAGAGAGAGAGAGAGGTGGATTGGAAGTGTAACAAAGAAAACTTTCTTCTTTAATCCATGTTTTATCTGTGATCAGTGCAAACATCTGGACCTGCTGTTGTACCGACACTACCCAGGAGTGCAGGTCACGATGCCAGTGCAGTGCCGTGCTAATTGTCTTTGTTTAGATGTTGTTTAGATTTGTACATTCGATTGCTTAATTTATGTCCCATCGGCGCATGGCAGTGTTGTGTGCTGAAAAAGAGTCGATCTACAAGCTCATGACGCGTCACATGTTTATATACCACATCCGGTTTACGTTTTGGGCTGCAGTGGAACTTTCAAAATAAGGGTTTCACTGAAAATAGTTGGCTTCACTGAAAATCGTTAGCGATTAATGAATTAATATCTGGCAGTGAGTGTGTTGAGAACCATTGCTCATAGCTGATGTTGTAGAAACATATTGTACCTACATACATTACGGTATGATCTATATTTCAAAAACACCTGATCGGAGCATCCCTAATTGCAGTATGTGTCCTAAAAGTACAAAAAAAAGCTTTATGGATCAGAATCCTAATAGAAATACTTTACTTCCAATATGATATTCTTAACATTTTGCAGCGCAAACTTCTAAATATATATTTTTGGTCATACATGTCGTCCTCAGTGTTAATCTAACCGTGAGAGTTAAATGGATAAATGAACAGGATCTTTACTGTACTGTATTTCTAATCTGTACTATCAAGTATAGGCTGCAAACCAATTTAGAAAACTGTAGGCTAATTAAATACTCCATGAAGTCATAATTGCTCTCATCATAACTCATTCTTTGCATAGCACATATTTCCTTCTTACTTTGGATTATTACAGTATGTTGATGCAAGGCAAGCAGACAATTTGGCAGAATTTGATGCATTCAGGGCAAGGCAAATCTTAAAAACTTTAAAATGTTCTGCCACCAGATTACTATCTCTCTACCAGAGTGTAACTAATAAAGGGAAGAAAACAGTGTATGCTTGAAAGTATCTAAGTAGGCTAAAGACATACTGTGCTCATAGGTGCTTTTACTTTACTTTAAGTATTTCCATTTCTTGATAGTTCTACTCCACTATACATCTCAGAGGCAAATTTTGTCATTTTTACTCAACTACAATTATGTGATAGCTATAGTTTCAAGTTCATATTGTTATTGGTTCTAGACAGACAGACAGACAGACAGACAGATATTATCTTATGGAAAACGACAAGTCAGAGCCTGTCAGTCTAACTTTCCTTTTTTTTTTTTTTAAAGGCTGGAGAAAGTCCAAGTGCCGCTGCTGTCGGGCAGTAACCTCGCATCTCCATGTTTCAAACTGTGAGTTTATTCGTAATTATTAATTAACATTCTACTTCATCGCACAAGAGTGTTGCACAAAAGCAGTGAAAATAACCGATCTACAAGCTCACAGCGCGTCGCCTCACACCACGTTGCGAGACAGACAGACAGACAGACAGACAGACAGACAGACAGAGGCACGACAGCTGAAGGCTTTGTTGAACTTTTTAACTCTCTTTTCTAGCCCAGACTGAGAGCATCTTCTCCCGTCTACACAGCCCTGGCAAACACACACACACTGCACTGTTGTTATAATATGTAGGGCACTTATATGCTTTGCTCAAATGTTTCAAAAGTATCAAAACTGCAATATAGAAATGCTCTGTTACAAGTAAAAGTCCAGAAATCTAAATGTAATTTGCCGGGTGTTGTGCCACAAAAATAGCAGATCTACAAGCGTACAAGGTGTTGCAGTGCAACGCATGGCTTGAGCTTGTAGCTTGTAGATCGGCTATCACAATGCCATTTTTATTGACAAAATCAACTGTAGATTTAGTTGACTAAATAAACCTAAAGCCTCTTAGCGGCCCACGTCTAAACTTGAAATTGGTTGTTTTAATAATGGGCTATTATGATTATGATTATTATTATTAACTTTTGCCACAAACTCAGTCAAAACTGGCCAATAAGAAATGATAGCGTTTTTGTTCCGAATTGTTCGTCTCACGTCTTCCCACAAAATAATAGGAAAAAAGATCAATAGTGGGCTTGATAGGAGCCCGGATCAAAAAGCAGGATCGATAAGGTGCTCTATTTAATTCTCAATAAATAATGTATGAGCTCCTCCCCTATAAATAATAATAATACACGTAAGAAGCACAACGGTTTGCCTCTGACTCTGAGAAGTAGTGGAGTAGAGGTTGTACGTACTTGAGTAAATGTACAAAAGTTGTTTGCTTTCCAAATGCCAGCTCCTTCTCAAGCCATCCAAAACACAGCTGCCGTGAATCAGACTTTGATTTGATTGGATTTATTTAGAAAAGCAATCATAATAAAACATTATAATCAGCGATTCAAAGTAAAAGTAGACTACGGAAAATTGTACATACTCAAGTAAAGAACAAATACCTCAAAATTGCACTAAAGTACAGTACTTAAGTAAATGTACTTAGTTACTTTCCACCACTGCAGCCAGGCGATCATGTAAGAAGCTAAAGGATGTTGTCCACACGGCGTGATTTCACAATGTCACCAAATTCCTTTTTAATGACCATCTAATCCATGGAGATTATTAAGAAGGATGTACTCAGCGATACACACGGCCAATGCCAATATCTGTGACTCACATCAACTAACAAAAAGGGATCGAATTGTTGCTGTCGGGTGGATGTCAAAAACTGTTCCTTTTGTATTATTACCAGTAAGACGCCCTGAGGGTGAGAAACGTCCTCAGGTCGCGTGCACGCATCCACCTGGGTGACGGCAGACTGCTGGGCGAGCGCTGGCGCTTTGGCATGGGGGGTCAGATCAACATATGGAATGGATTATGTACTGGCCATATATGGAGCGTGTCTGGAGTGTACAGGGTTTGATGACGTCAGATCAACATGGAATGTCAGAACAGGTCAGCTCCATATATATGGAGATCTAAGGGTGGCAGCGGAACAGTGTCTTGAGTCTGCAGGGTTTGATGAGGTCAGATCAGCATATGGAATGTCAGAACAGGTCAGCTCCATACTGTATATGTTGATCTATGGGTGCATGGCAGTGAGGGCAGTGTCTTGAGTGTATAGGGTTTGATGAGGGCCCAGGTAGGGCCGGGCTTTAATTTTCGGGCATGTTGAGAACTCTAGTTTTTCTGGCTGCAGGGCACATGCAGATGGTATTTGCCTGCCTTGAGACTTGAGAGAGACATCACGTCTTGTACAGACGTTGCACTAAATAACTTTGGGGCGGGCCCGTCTAGAGTTTTAATGGACAGGTATCAGTCAAAAGGGAGATATCAAAGAGGAAGGACATGTGGGAAAGGATCAACATATGGAACAAATCATTTGAGCAGTGCTGTAATTTGTACTGACTTCATAATATTGGCTTGGGATTGATATAATATTTTATAGGTGGTATGAGTTAAAATGGACGGCAAAATGGATGACAGACTCAAAGAACCCCAGAGGCTTGTTTCCATATTCAACACTCACAACAACTAGACAAAACAACAGCTCAATAAAAAATATGTAAACTGAAAATATGCAGTTAAAATGTCATGATAATAATAACATATAGGCATATGGCACATGGAGGCCCCCGGATAAGACACATGTTTAGACCATTCACTTGATTACTTCCATTTTCCATTCCATTTTACTACACTTAACCTACAGTACCATAGGATACCATGAAAACAATGAACCTAAACATCTGTTTAAATGGCATACAATTTACATTCTAAGCATTGTGGTCAAGAAACAACAAACTAAAACATGAGAGCGAGTGGCCAACAACCAACATACTGTAGTGTACAGTATGTCAGTCTGCATGATAGCCATTTCTTGGTAAGTCATTAGCATCAGCCGAGGCAGGAGGAGATATAGGGAGAGTGCTAGGGACTGGGTGAGTGAGGGGGTGAGTACTTTACTCTTGGTACCTTTGGTACAGGCTACTTTTTGGACAAAGGCCTTTTACTTGTACTAATGCACTGTATTTCTATTTTCTACATTGTGATACTGTTACTGCATGTATAACTGACCATGACGTCACTCATTTTCAACCATATCTTATACATGTATATATATATGTATATAAGATATGGTTGAAAATGTATATATATATATATACATATACATATAATTTGTGCTCACTGCTCATATAAGATGACAATTTTTTTTGTCTCATTGGTGGTCTGTGGACAGTTCAGAAATCAGAAACCATGCCAACCAGTGACATCATTGATGGGGATTCCAAACTGATAAAAATTGCAGGCTTTCTATTCCTGGAAAGTTAGCATGTTATACTGCCCTACAAATCCAACGTGCAATAACGTTGACTTTGTAGGGCAGTATAATGGAAGCCATTGTTCTTGTATTGATAAAACAGATTTTTCTTTTTTCTTTTCAAACCAAACCTGCCTACCGATTATGACACTGGCAGGTGGATTCCTGAACTGTCCACAGCCCTCCAAAGAGACAAAAAATGTGAGCAGTGAGCACAAATGATATGAAGATATGCTACTTTTGAAGCTTTTGTGTGACACTGTAGTAGTATGATCAAGTAGGTTACGCACAAGCAAGTTAAAATATGGAGATAAAAAGGTTTCTGCCCCGACAGCAACGATATGAAGAGAGGTTGAAAATGGCTCCTTTAAGCTGTAAGGAGGAGCATAAATGGGAGGGTGAGATCCCTCAGGGCACGATACAATTAACGTCCATTAAGTTACACAACGTTTGCGCTTCATTTTAAACCCTGCTTTGTTTTCAGAAAAGGCCCCTCACCTTTTGTTCACGCATATAAAAAGCCTATAGTGGAAACAGACTGCAAAGTATACAGGCATGCTTTAAAGACACAATGAAAAGGGACACTCCCGTTTTAAAAAGAAAAGGACAGATAGCAAGGTTCAAATGTTAAACCTGAAAAGGTCAGGATGTGAAAAACATCACCTTTTCAAAGGGATCCTCTATGGCGCTACGGCGTCGACAGGGATTCCCATTTCCCTACAAAGGAGGTTTATCTGTTTTGTGGGGTTTCCCAGGACTTTGAATTATAAAGGTGCAGGTAACTTTACCCACACTGGACTGCACTGCAGAGCGACAACAGATGGTCACCGAGGAGGAAATAAACTAAGAGCAGGGGTCTTCAACAGGGGGTCCGGAACTCCCCTAGGGGCTGCCAAATCTTTGTGTGGCATAGGAACTTTTTTACATTAACCACTTGAACTCTAGAATCCCTACACTCTGAGGGAACATTCACTGACAATATCATATCTTTTGTAGATCTGCTATTTTCCTGTGAAGAGATTTGGTGCAGATGCCTGATAAGAGTCAACGGTCAAGTTCAACACTCAAATCAAGACCCCAGAGCGGCGGCTGGCCAATGTTGAAGCCGTCGGCTGGAACTGCAGGTGAGCCCATGCTTTTAGCACGAGTAACCAGCGCGCAGCTGGGGTTTAACATGGAGCTCTAGTTCGCACTTACACATTTTGACCACCAGCTGTCAAATCGAAAATTGAGTGTTCTTCCGGGTGCTTCAAAACGCCACTGAGCAACTTCCATTGAAATGAATAGCTGGGGGTGGGGCTGTCGCTCCTGGTCCGCCCTCTATCCTTCATAACTCTATGACTCAAACCAACAAATATTTTTAATTTACACAACACTGATGACAGTGCTTTCAAACAAGTCTATGAAATTGAAATATATGAAAGGTTTTAATCTGCAACACAATTTTCTACAGTATGTAGTGGGGGTCCCTGCTTCATCTCTCTCTCTCAGCTAGGGGGTCCTTGGCGTGAAAAACATTGACGTCCCCTGACCAAATATGCTGACCAAAAACTGTTAGGATTTAGAATACTTTTAGAATTGACGTTAAAGGGTTAAAATAAAACCCTCCTTTTTGAAAGAACAGTATATTTGAAGGGAGAAAACATTTTATGTTTTTTGTGTCTGTGGGTTTTATAAATAGGCCTACTGAAGCGATGAGAAGTGTTAACGAACACAGGTTCCTTTTTTATGTTTCCTAAACGTTTTGGACATACAAGGTTTTCATCAGACATCGACGTTAAACATTTATGAGCAAGTGCTGAAAAAAAAGAAATAATCCTTTGAAACTTTTAACTTCACAAACTTTATTGTCGCATCACATGTGACGGAAACTCCTCTTTGAAGGTACGGTTTATGTGAAGGGATTCCCCTGTGGCAGTTTGACATGTTTTTTTTTGCTTATTCCGCCTGGAAGGGACCAACATTTGGTTGTGTTTAACGTTTTAACAACACGCCATAATGTGGATGGGGGTGTCCGTTCGGAAGCATGGCTGTGCACCCACCGCCCCAACATCACCCAATTACCTGTGGTCCCTCGTGACGCACTAAAGGCTGTTGGAGCTGAGCAAGCGTAGGGGGAAACACTTCCTGTTGTGTGTGTGTGTGTGTGTGTGTGGGGGGGGAGACACTTCCTGTGACATGGTGCGAGGGCCTTGTAAAAAATAGAGAATGAAAAAAGAACAGAAAAGTCGCAAATGGAGCAGACAGTCTGGTGTTGACAATAGTTTGGAAATGCACCTGTTATTAATGTTATTGCTGTCATGGTTCTCACTAGTGCTGTTGCTACTACTTCTATAATAATTGCAGTGATAGTTTATTGGACAGTTCTTTCCTGCTATTGTCACTTTTTGCTTGTATCTCTCTGTCTCTCTCCTTTCTCTCATTCCCCCTCGAAAGAGAGCCACGGTCGAGGCAGATGGCCGCCCACCCTAGAGCCTGGATCTGCCTGATGTTTCTTCATGTTAATGGGGAGTTTTTCGTTGCTACTGTCGCAAATAAATTCAGCATCATAGTGTCAACACACTTAAACCTCCATAGGGGTCTATGCTAGGCCCCTTCCCCCCAAAATGTTATTTTGTCCAATCTGTATGGTATAGTATGTTAATAACTTATATAATTGAGGTGGTTGTATTTCGTCTCCCTGCTCTTCTATTGAGACACTTAGATCCATGTGTCTCTACTGTAAGTTGAAAATTACCGTTGACACAATCCCGTTTCTGGTTTGACATGACTATTTCTCCCCAGAGCAAACAGGCATGCTCTATTGGTACAAAAAAGGGGGGTATAAAAGAAAGAAAACATGGATACGTAATGGAATGGGTGGAATCAGCATGCGTTAATGAGCCAGACTAAACTGAATGAACCCAGAGCGTTTATCTCCTGGGCCCAGGCTAGAGGTTTGTAGGTGTCATCACATTACTGCAGTCCCAACAATGGCGTGCCTCAGGGCTCTGTTTACAGTCCTGGCACGCAACGCAGCCAGGCTTCAGCTTTACCACACTGCGGTGTTGATTTTGACAGCTGATTTTGATTTAGTTTTAGTCATAGTCTTTAGAATAGAATTCCACTTTTACTCATATATTAGTCATCTGAAATGTTTGGTTTTAGTCTCATTTTATTCGACTAAATCTATAGTTGGTTTTAGTCGACTATAATGGATCTTGATGGGCATCATAATGCCTGATTTATAGCTGCGTGCAGAAAATAGCCGATCTACAAAGCTCACAGCGCATCACTCTGCGACACGTTGTGAGCTTGTTGATCTGCTATTTTCCACAATCTTATTCTAATTCACCCGAAACATACATTTTGGAACCGCGATCATCGATTCTTTAGTTATGGGCCGTCCGTTAAATATAGCCTGTTTTGACCCAAAACGCAATCTGGGAAGAGAATCCGTGATAAATGTGTTTTTCTAAATCTGATAACGAGGAGGCAAACTGCAGACGAAATTTGCACTTCCGGTTAATTTCCGGTTGTATCCGTCTGCTAGCAACCTAGTATCATTGGATACGGTGTCGTTGGTGAAGACAAGAGCACCATCTATAGTACACCACAGAAAAGACCACATGACTGAATATTCTGTGCTTGGCAGTCAATTTAAACTGTCACTTTTGAAATGTGCAGATATCTTGTATACTTTGTTTACTGTTGAGTGAGAAAACTGGGGGTCCCGACCCCCAGGTTGACAACCACTGGTCTGACAGAGTTAAGCCCTGCTTCCAGTAAACTCACACAATGGGGAAACCAGAAACGCATAAATCGCACGCACGCACACACACACACACACACACACACACACACACACACACACACACACACACACACACACACACACACACACACACACACAATCACACAATCTAAATATATACAAAACTATATGAAACTAGCTCAACGAAAGCTGAAATTGAGCTGATCTCCAAGTTGTGGTGTGTGACACTGGCCCGCAACTAATCAGAATCAACTATATTGTTACATCACAGTTTTACAGGTAAAAAAGTTGGTGAAATATGTTTTTGTGCTTAGTTCCCATCGTGTCATTTTTCCAAGAAAGGGAAGAGGGGGGGGGTTGTTAGATGAGATCAAGGCAGGAAAAGAAAGGTTTGAGCTCTTTTACCACAAAAGGTACAGGTAAAGGCTTTTCTGCTGTGTGGGTTTTAGACATTTACATGCTTTTGCTTCAAATGATACAACCAAAGGGTATCTTAGTTCATTTACAAGCTTTTGCTACAAACGGTACAACCAAAGGGTCTCTTAGCTTAAAAAAAAACATATTTACACATGCTACCTGATAGGATATTATATAAAGTGCGTGAGCATAGCAGCTGCTGTGTAGACCTGTAACTCTAATCCTGAACCCTAAACCTAATCTCATGTCTAATCCTAAACCCTGAAACGGAATATTTTCCTAATTGTTAGCCCTAGGTTTTAAAATATTTCTTAAGCATGAAACAATCATTTCTCTTGTGAGTCTGATTCAGATTCTTTACTATACTGGTTGGGACATTTGGCCCACACAAGTTATATAATACGTATACACACATGCACATGCACACGCACTCTTTCCTCTTCTGTCTTCTATGGATTTGAACCCGGTGTCCTGCACAAGTGCTGCTTGGTGGAGTCTTGACCATCAGTGTCTACTAGTAGACTTGACCTTTGGCATGTAAATGATCTAGAGCAGGGGTTTTCAACAGGTGGTCCGTGAAGGTATTGCGTGTGGTCCCTGACCATGCATTTAGTAATGTAGCCACGGAACAGTGAACTAATCCGTCTGTGCACTTGTTCCGTGGAAGTGTGTCAATGTTGTCAGAATTACTGGGAAGTCTGAGGTTAAGAAATTCCACAGAAAAGGGAAATAGAATCTCAAGAAGGGTGAAGTGGTGAAGCTTTCCTGATTAGGAAATGTGCCCATAGAATCATGTCATGTGCTATATCTTGCACGTATTTGACATTTTTTACTATATGTATATATATATAATATATATTACTATTATTAAAATAGTTAAAATAGCCAATCTACAAGATCATAGTGTGTGGATGTAGATCAGCTATAGTTGAACTATTTTAAAATATTTTTCAAGATAGTAAAATGTGGCAAAATAGTTTAGGGATAAAGGTTAAGGCACGCCCAAGATATACAGTAGGGCCACATGTGTCAGTACTGTACTGTATCAGTTATGTCCGATTGTCCGTGGACCATTGTTTGAGAAACGGTATTCCATAGCAAGTGTTACGAAAGCACTAATCTTAGCCCATATCCCATTACAACACAACAGTGGTCCCCAGGTTGATTCTTCAAGGTGGTGGTCCCTGGGTCACAATCAGTTGAAAACCCCTGATCTAAAGAGACAAAATACAACCACCACAATTATATACATAATATTGTATTAACATACTCTAATCTTCTTTAATCTTCTTAAAACTGGTCCTCAATGCATTTGTGTCTACTCACTCTCTGCGCCTCAGAGTAGGGCTGTGGACCATTCAGAGACCTGCCTATACCAGTGCCATCATTGGTAAGCAGATTTGCTCATTTCAAAATGTTTTTCTGTTAATGTGAACACAATGGCAGTACAATGCAATTGCATGCTAACTTTCCAGGTATAGAAAGCATGCAGCCAGCCTACCTACCTACCTAGTACCTATACCTACCTAGTACCTACCTATCTACCTACCTACCTAGTACCTACCTACCTACCTACCTACCTACCTATCTACCTACCTACCTAGTACCTACCTATCTAGTACCTACCTATCTACCTACCTACCTAGTACCTACCTACCTAGTACCTACCTATCTACCTACCTACCTAGTACCTACCTACCTACCTACCTACCTACCTACCTACCTAGTACCTACCTATCTACCTACCTAGTACCTACCTACCTACCTATCTACCTACCTACCTAGTACCTACCTATCTAGTACCTACCTATCTACCTACCTACCTAGTACCTACCTACCTAGTACCTACCTATCTACCTACCTACCTAGTACCTACCTACCTACCTACCTACCTAGTACCTACCTATCTACCTACCTACCTAGTACCTACCTACCTACCTACCTAGTACCTACCTATCTACCTACCTACCTAGTACCTACCTATCTACCTACCTACCTAGTACCTACCTATCTACCTACCTACCTAGTACCTACCTACCTACCTAGTACCTACCTATCTACCTACCTACCTAGTACCTACCTATCTACCTACCTACCTAGTACCTACCTACCTAGTACCTACCTACCTACCTACCTACCTAGTACCTACCTACCTACCTACCTACCTAGTACCTACCTATCTACCTACCTACCTAGTACCTACCTACCTACCTACCTACCTATCTACCTACCTACCTAGTACCTACCTATCTACCTACCTACCTAGTACCTACCTATCTAGTACCTAACCTATCTACCTACCTACCTAGTACCTACCTACCTAGTACCTACCTATCTACCTACCTACCTAGTACCTACCTACCTACCTACCTAGTACCTACCTATCTACCTACCTACCTAGTACCTACCTACCTAGTACCTACCTATCTACCTACCTACCTAGTACCTACCTACCTAGTACCTACCTATCTACCTACCTACCTAGTACCTACCTACCTAGTACCTACCTATCTACCTAGTACCTACCTACCTAGTATCCATCCTCATCACAGTATGTATACAGCTGGGTTTATACATTTCTCAGGCACAATGGGTATGACGTCGTCAAGCGTCTGTCCTACAGAGACAGGTACACAAACAGCAGACAGATACACAAACCTCTCTTATTCCTGTAGGGCCCGGTCTACTCTCCTCTCCTCCCCCTCTCCTCTGCTAGGGCCCTGGTCTCGGCCATACCACAAGCTGTCCTCTCCTCTCACTTCCCCTCTCCTCTCGCTCTCCCTCTCCTCTGCTAGGGCCCTGCATGGTCTCGGCCATACCACAAGCAGATGTTATTTAAATGTTAACCTTTAAAACAAACACCCCCATTCAAGGGGGGGCCCTCCAGAAGGAAAGGACTCCCTCTCCCCGCTTAATGGAAAGAAAGTGTTTGGGGCGCTCTGTTTTCCAACAGGACGGTGCAAGGAGAGGAAGTCGTCGGTGTCGGGTGGAAACCTTGTATGTTTGTTTTTTTTAATGCGGAGATACAGGGTTTCTGCCCGACGGCGACGATAGCATAAGGGTATGACAGCTAGACTTCCAGAACACGGAGGGTTAACCCATTCTGACCTGAGATCAGATTCATACGAGGTTTCCACGGGACACACACTGGTCTGATTAACCCATTCTGACCTGAGATCAGATTCTAAAAATGTCAGTCGTTCTTCGAATTTTTCAAAAATAGCAGACCTACAAGCTCGTATCGCGCCACTCGGTGGCGCGATATGAGCTTGTAGATCTGCTATTTTTCAATAGCTAAAGCATAACATGATGCCAACACCAAAATGGGTGCCCGGTCAGAATGGGTTAATGGAGAACCTCTTTGAAAAATTACATATTTATTTCACTGAAGGACGTTCTATGCTAATTAGAGGATATACTTATTAACCTGCAATATTAACAGGCAAGGTTACAGGCAAAACGGTATACATGAGAAAACAATACTTCTACTTACTATCCTGTTATAAATTTGAGAAACCTCTGTCAGTCATTCTTCTTTTTAAATATTTTTTTATCCCACGATTTTGTAACCCATGTTTCACCCTGTCAATTATCTAATGTGATCCTGGGCTCTACACACTCTCCGCCAACCTAGTCCCCATATATGGGGGACATGGGTAGAGCAACGGACTTGAACTCACGCTTCCTTCATGCCTGAGTGTCCAAGTTGCTCCTTTACACCTGACAGGGGGGAGTTTCCCTTTCCCCTCCATCAAGCGCCCCGGCTGGCCAGGGGGAGGCAGTTTAGAGACCAGGATTACTGCATGTTTTTTGTGAGGGTACCTGTCCGTCATTCTGTCTAACTTGCACACGGGCAATGCCATTGGTATTGTGAAGAGAGTGACGAAGGCAATTTATCCACTTTTCTAAGCTGTTTTGTTGGCGTTTACGTGAGGTTTACGTTGAGGTTGCAGTCCCATATAGCCCGGATGGACTGTGGGTGGAAATGGAGGGCACACAAGTATAGTTTCCATAAACATGGCCAGAAGTCAGCATTTTGATTCTAAATGCCACGTGGTTTCTCTGTAGACAGTCAGCTTTGAAAGTAATCCAAAATCCCCCTATTTTTTTAATTGTGGTAATCGGGATTACGTTACTGACTACAATTTTTTGAATTTTTAAAAGTAACCTTCCCACCCCTGTGGCTGGGGTATTTGAGCTGGAATATATATGGAATATGTACAGATTCCAAATAAAAGACAATTTATGTTGAGAGACACTTGCTCATTTTCCTGGTCAGTTTGATAGACGTGCGAGCGGAATTCAGAGGGGCTAGGTGACGACGGGATTCGAGTGACAATGTGATTATGAAACAGCTACCCGGGAAAAATAAAACATGTCAACTCAATTTCATTGTAACTAAGATATTTCACAGATATTCATTTTTGTAATGCCATCTTTTGCAAGCGCAGATATCTGATGCATCCTTCCCATGGGGAGCAGCAACAACCCATAGCCTGAAGTGACATGGCTTGGCCAATAGAATGACTATGGTAGGGGGGGTTTGACAACATCACTCACTTCTGTGTACAAACACTGGAAGTTGCCTGTATTAGCTATAAGTATTTGTAAACATTGCATTGTCTGTCTGTCTGTCTGTCTGTCTGTCTGTCATTCATGGTCACTTTGGTCAGCAGTATATATCCTGCAGTTGAAACGTATACGGTTCAGTCATATATTTTGACAGCCGTGGGTCAGATGCGGTTGGTTGGTAGCAGAAAGCATTAAGTGACAGAGTGGAAACGTGTCGTCAGTGGTTCCCAAAAGTTTGGGAAACAGGAAATGATAATCACTCTGACACTATACTAATGACACGATGCTTAAAAAAAGAAGGAAAAAAACCACACACCATCATTATGCCATGCATGATCCAACAGCACGACGTTTTTATCAAACCCTTTCATAATAATGTCAAAGACCCCCAAATGAATATGTATTTGCCAGTGATGGAAGAAGTACTTTTACTTAAGTAAAGTTACGCAATGTAGAAACACTCTGTTACAAGTAAAAAACGTCATGTATTGAAATTTGAAAATGTACTTGAGTGAAAGTAGACTACAAAAGTTGAAAATATAGTTCAAAGTAGGCCTACCAAAAGTAAAATACTCATTATGCACAATATGTTCCATGCATTTCACAAGAAAATCACACCCGTGTGAAGTGAGGGGAGCTCTTATCATCATACATTATCATACATCATCTCATTCCGGCCAATCACAATCTGTGTCCTCACTTTTGTCATCAATGTTTTGTTTATTTGTGTTACACAATGTTTGTGTTTACACTGACGTAAAATTTGATGTAATTTGACTATATGATGTAACATTTTCACTATGACATAACATGCTCCATTCATTGTCAATGGGAATTCAATGTTTGTGAGGACAAAGTTTGTGGACACACCAAAATCTGGACATAGGAGGGGCTAGCTCTTATCATTATACATCATCTCATGAACAACTGAATTTATGCCACTGGTTAGCCAATTTGCTCGTCTACATATAACGTGCATGAATTTTCCCTTCATTGTCAATGTCATTTAATGTTTGTGTTGCCAAAGTTACGTCATATTAGAGGCACATATTATGACCTAATTTCTCCGTTCATTGACAATGGCGATATTTGAGACGTGTGGACAAAAGCAGTATATGGGAGGGGCTAGCGCCCCTCAAACATCACATGTGTGAAGTGAGCGGTGTTCTTATACATCATCATACATGATCACATCCCATGCAGCCAATCATTTTTTATCTTCACTTTTTAAGCCCTAAAGTAACCAATCAAATCATCGCTATGGGGTACACACTGCAGAGCTGGGCATAAGAGGAGCTAGCGCCCCTCAAAAACATAATTATATAACAGTGTGTGTGTGTGTGTGTGTGTATATATATATATATATATATATATATATATATATATGTATAGCACAAGTGAGAATACTTGCTGGGCATTTCTGCCTGACAAAAATGCCCAAGTATTCTAACTTGTGCTTACATCTATACGTACACACACATACATGTATATATATATATATATATATATATATATATATATATATATATATATATATATATATAATACAATTCATTTTTTTCCTCACATTTTTTCAATATTTTCTTGAAATAAATAACCAATGTATGTAGGGTTAAAGTGCCACTTTAAAAGTGGTTATATTAACTCAGTTTTCTGGGGAGTCGGGACCCCCTGGAACCCCTTCAAGGAACCCTGATTTAGTCTATAAGTCACGGCATTGTAACGGCATTAGAGCTGCGGACCAGAGCTATAGGCTATGGCCAGGGCTATAGGCTAAGGCAGGTGTGTTATGCAAAAGAAAGAAAATCAACAGATATTTATTTTCGGCGATGAAGCGACACTTTCCGTATAGCCTATAGAATTATGATAATAATTATGATTATAATTCATGATGAACGATCTCTCTCACCTGTACGATCTGCCTGGGCTGCACGGACAGCGTGGGGAAGTTCCCCCGGCCGTGGATCGGTACGCTCTCCCCGAGGATGGAGTCCAAGCGCCGGACCTGATCCCAAGACAGCACGCAGAACCTCCCACCCGGCTCACATGAGCCAGCAGCACCGGAGGACATGACACACACTTTTTTATATCGTTCTTTTTCTTTATATTATGGACTGTAGGCCTATATAAGGAATCCACTGGTAGCCGCTAGGTCAAATGTAGTTTTATTGTAGGCTATTGGCTGCTCCTCGATCGCCCTGTAGAACCTTTCTCAGAACTAAATTGACCTCAATTATTAATGTCTTTTTTCTTTATCTATGAAATGAGCAATCCACTAGCCTTCTGAATTTAACGGTAGGCTATACAGTGACAGTCGCTCCTTTTTAGAACTTTGTCACGACTTCTTATTGCAAAAACAAATCGATCTCCAAATTAGTGTTTTCTATAACATGCGTCTTTCCCTTTTCTTCTTTCAATCCACAGGTAGGCTACAGTAGCCAACTTTAGTTCTGGTTCTGGATGTGTTGACTTGAATTAGAATCGTCGCTTCCTCTCCTTTCAAGAACTCTTCAGAACTTTCCTCTGAAGAGGAACGTTGACCTGTATGTCAGCTAATAGTCCAGTCAGTCCGTGTGTGTGCGTGTCCGTCACGAAGCACTCACACTTCTCTTGCAGGCGGCAGAGGTTGTGTGTGCCCTGCGCTGAGCAGCCCGGTTTTACCGTGACGGGATTTGCATACGGCGTCTCCGATTGGCTGGACTTCATCATGAATAACTTACTTTACAGTAGACCTATGCACGTCACGTGTCCGGTGGAAACCTCGTATAGGCCTATGTAAAAAAATCAAATCAAATAAAAAAGTCACTTTTTTCCGGAAAGGTTACCAATGTATTTGTATGTCACATGAGCTCGTGTTAATACTTTTCCTTTGTTCAATAAGTATAAAAACCCACAGGAACACCATTAGCCTATACCACTTTAAATAAAATAGCCTAAAATAGCAGCTCATCCGCCGCCTACTATTCTGACTCTGATATCTTTGATACTTTTGTGTCACACCGGCATAATTTATGACGAATTCGAACTGGGACGAATAATAATAATAGGCTAATAATAAGTCGAAATTGGATTGGAGATAGAGGTTCCTTCCTGACAGCATACAGCAAATCTTAGTATCGGCACGCACACGCCCACTTGGCACTTGACATGCGTCACAGCCAGGCACATGACGTAGAGTCTACATGAGTGTGGGGAATGGATTTGGAACTGGAAGTAGCTACTCTGATTGTTTTTACTTAAGCAAAACTATTAATAGTCTACCACAATATATAAATAGGCAACTCTGTTAAGTAAAAGGCCTTTGTTCTGAGTAATAAAGTAGAGGCATCAAAATATACTTAAAGTAAAACTAACTAGGCTATATTTATTTATTTGTATATGTGTCCAAATCTTTGAAAATACCTGAGCTACAAGCTCACAATGTGGCACGCTGGGAGCTTGTATATCATCAAAAAAACACTTTTTGGCCAGAAAAGAAAAGAAATTCCCAGATGGAGAAGTGTTTTATGATACTCAACTGCGCGCCCTACAGATCTCTGGTTAATTGCGTCCCTAGTCTTATGCCCTGCCCTCTTTCTTATCCGGAGGACAATTGATCATGGGTTCGATCCCGGGCACCATCGAATCGGTATATATATGAGCAGCACGGCTTTGGTGCGGCAAGTTGTGCGGTAAAGTAGGAGCTGATGGTGTGGCGCTCCACCTCAGCAATCCATCTCCTATAGAGCGTCGCAGTCCCGCCCCCTTTCATGACGACGCCAGGCCCAGGAAATAATTCCCAATGCATTTTTCCCATAGACATTTCAAAAAGTATTTATTTAAAGACCGTATAACTTATAAAGTCTTTAAATAAATAGTTTTTGAAATGTCTATGAGGAAAATGAACGGGAAATAATGTCCTGGGCCCTGGTAGGGGGGCGGGACTGCGACGCTCTATAGCGCATTGGGGATAGACTTCCACGTTTTCGGCTAATACCGACAGAAGAGAGTTGCGACATGCTTTGATCTCGCCGCAAAGCGGGATGCTATGGGCTATTTCCAAACTTTAAACTGTCCCATTGAGATAGAATGAGCACGTCCACATTCCATTATTACAATGGAAGTCAACGCCAGTGTCGTCACTCTCATATAGATAGCCTCCAACGTACTATGTACAGTACTTACTGTTCCAGTCAATCATACGACCGCCCCTGCATGTTCCCCCGCTTATTATTTGTTTCCAGCAGAAAATGTGTTCAGGCTTTTTTTTGAGGAGCCCCTCCTACAGCTTTTTGTCACTCATATAACTCGTGTCACATTTGCCATTGACAATGAAAGGATAATGTACGTCATATGTGTCTGAGCAAATCGACATTATGCCATGCATGATGATGTGATGATAAGAGCGCCCCTCACTTCACACAGCAGGTGTGATTTTCTTTCCCTTCTAAAAAGCGTGAACATATACGTATAGGCTACCCAGCCTTCAATTAAACTGACACGACATTTGACGATCAGTGTGCAAACACCCCAATTAACATTTTGTTCTATCAATAACTCAACAAAAGAATCCCCATGAATACAAGGCTTCAAGGTGGTGTTGAACTATGCATGAACTATCCCTAAAATGGTTGAATTATATTGTAGACATCCTACACACACACGCGCACACATGCGCACGCGCACACACACACACACACACACACACACACACACACACACACACACACACACACGGTGGTTCCAGGGTTAGTGTTGACAGGTCAAACAATGATATTTTCAACTGGTCTTTATAATTGGAGGAAGTGTCTCTTGTGCAACACGTTTCACGTGCAGTAGACACTCTCTTTGTACATATGTATGTACAGTATGTGTCTATATGTACACACGTGTTGCACACGTGTTGCAAGCTCACAACATGTCCTTGTAGATCGGCTATTTTTCACTATTTTGAAAAGTTTCTTCAAATAATAGTAAAAAATTGAACGGATATGGACATGAAAGGTTTCCACCCGACAGCAACGTGTTGAATAGATTAGAATAGAGTGGAATGATCATTTTACATAACCTATAATTTCAAAGGTGACACTGTCGGTGGCCATGCCACACACACACGTATACGCACGCACACATGCGCACACGCACACACACAAACCGACACATCCTCCTTTGCTTTAAAACAAAACAGGACTAGTTGTGTTGTGTTGCATACTGTCAAAAATTAAAATATCTGTGTTCACATTAACGCCTGTAATTCAATCGCTTCGTTTTGCCCTTTCTCATTATAGGTCAAGCAATGCGTAAATCAACCTGCGATAACACAACAACTCTGCCATTTCCTAGTATTTCTAGTTCTAACTAAAGTTGATGTCGGATACTGTTTCTCCCTCTGCCATTTCCTCGTATTTCTAGTTAGTTCATTTAAATAATGTCATGCACATTTGTCCAGTGCATAGCGTACTGCAGGCCTGGTTGACTAGATTTAGAAGACATTTTGATGCTCTTGCTACTGTAATGATCGATTATATATGGATAAATCCTGTCTCCTCGCTGCTAACGTGCCTATTGGACAAGGACGGGTTGAGGAGGGACTTAGTGTGGGGCTAATTGGCACCAGGTGAAAAATGGGTTAGAAAAATCGTGGGATAATAAAAAAATCTGACCCGTCTGAACTGAGTGGTGCTGTGTCTGACTATTGGTTGTCTGACTATTGGTTTCTGGACTATTCGCTGTCGGACTATTGGTTGTCGGATTATTGGCTGTCAGACTATGTAGTCTGTACTGTACTGTACTGTACTGTACTGTACTGTACTGTACTGTACTGTACTGTACTGTACTGTACGGTGTTACACTAACACTAAAATCTCAGCTTCCCATCAGGCACCTGTGCACAGTGTGAATAAGCTCAACAGCGCCACTTTGTCACCTGTTGGTACTCTAAACAGACAGACATATAGGGACAGACAGACAGACACACATTGCTGTTCGTTCGAGTGGCTGTACCACATTGTGGTGAGACAACATTTGATTGATTAACCAATTTGCTGCCAGACTTGATTCTTGCTGCCTTTAGCTTCTTATGTTATACTCCGGCAATTCGATTTTTTGTGTGTGTGTGTGTGTGTGTGTGTGTGTGTGTGTGTGTGTGTGTGTGTGTGTGTGTGTGTGTGTGTGTGTGTGTGTGTGTGTGTGTGTGTGTGTGTGTGTGTGTGTGTGTGTGTGTGTGTGTGTGTGTGTGTGTGTGTGTGTGTGTGTGTGTGCGCGTGCGTGTTACGTCAGTGTCTTTCAGAAGCTGTCATGTGTGCGTCACTCTGTTATGCAACCCGCCTGCCCGCCTCGGTGTTCGTTCGTTGACGTCACTATGGCAACTCCCCTGACACTACAGTATGGTAAACAGAGGCTGTGACAGCCCAACACTGTCACAGGGCAAGGCTTCCCAAACCTTTCTGCCACTCCCCCCCCCCCCCCCCCCCCTCTCAAAAAACAATTACCCTGACAGGCAATTCCATTACATTTAGTTTAACTCGCAGATAAATATTGTGAAAACAGTGGACTTACAAGTTGTGAGCTTGTAGATCGGCTATTGTACTGCAATTTAATGGAGATGGACTCCTGCAATCTGGCTGACCTACTTATAATTACTCAATGCATTATCAATTATTTTTAAATCCAGTCAAATATTTACACACTCACTTGACTTCATATGAATAAGCGTTCATACAGTACGTGTTTTGGTAAACTGTATTTAAAGGCCGGGTCTACTCTATAATACATTAGCATTAATATTTTCCATTGACGTCTAGTCAGTGGCATTGGAATTTTGCGACATTGAATCTGCAGCTGTTAACGAGGAGACCAAATGGCCACAATGCCATGATGAATCACATGCATTTTTAATAGACAAAATAATAACAAAGTGTGTCAAAAAATGCCACCATCAGGCGGTCACGGTGCCCGTTTTCCTTCAGCTTTCAACATGGGAGGAAATTCAAGGTTAGAAGGAATGCAATTCCAGTTTGAGGGAGACAGTAAAATTCCCACCCTGGCACGAGTGTTGGATTAGACACAGAAGTATGACTCCACAGTTATGTAACCAATCATAACCACGGAACCATCTCAGTCTTGTGATCGATGCAATAACCTCGACACGTGCGATTACTTCAGACATAATGAGTTAACCACAGAGTCTGGCAAGATGGCATCTACCAGGGGAAAAAATGCCCTTTCCATGCTAATGGCCCTGGTCACTTATTGGTGCTGTTGAAAGCCCATCGGCCACCCAGGAGGACACATTGAAAACTGTGAGTGGCACATAGACTGATTGTCAGGAATAGGCCAGTGTTACTTTCGTCAACTAAAACTATGACGAAAAATATTCGTCGACTACCATTTTTCACTGACCAAATCCAAATAAAAGCTAAATCTAAGCTGTGATGACTAAAACTATGACTAAACATACTGACAATTTTGTCAACAAACAAATAGATTTAGCTTTTATTCGGGTTTTTTTGTCCGTGAAATAAGGTAATCGATGAACATTGTTCGTGGGACTATAGTGGAGAAGAGATCCAGTACAACTAAAAGACACGTAATTCGGTTTGATTGTGTGCAGGTGTCCTAAAGGTGTCATAAATGTGTTTTTGAGTGTAACTTTTCCAACACTGTATAAGAAGAACCATAATTTTTCATCCGAAATGGAAAAAAGATCTGGCTTCGTAAAGCAACCGCTTATAATTTACAATGCCTTACAGCACTAGTTCTCAGACATTTTCATGTCAAGGACCCCCAAATCAAACATGTGACCCCAGACCTCCATCTGAAAATATTTTGTGCCATAGGGACCACCACTACTAGATTTGTGTTGTTTAAATGGTTCAAAAACATATAATGTTTTTGAAAATAGCAGATACTGTATACAAGCACAGATCACAGCGCAACACGACATATTGTGAACTTAAATCGGCTATTTTCAAACAGCCAAGTAACTGTGATGCTATAGCACAGTATATTAACGTACGGTATTTGTTTACCTGCTCAAGACCCCTGTGGGTCCCCAGACCCCATGCTGAGAACCATTGCCTTACAGAGTGCACGGTCAAAGTGGGTGTCATGAATGTCAAAGTTACAACAACAAGTATGCTGTGAAGGAGTTAGACATCTTTTGTAGGAGAATGTCTGGCTATTAAGCAGCTATAAACACATCTGAGAGTCACGGTGCTTAACCCAATCAAACCGGGAAAGCATCTGCGTAATTTTAAATGGTATACATCAACCACTTTAACCATTATTGTTTTCATTCACTATTCAAAAATAGCAGATATACAAACTCATAGCAAGCTCTATGAGCTTCTAGATCTGCTATTTTTGAATTATCATGAAAATGGCCGTAAAACTTTGAATATTGATATATTTTAAAGCGCACATTTTTAACACGAATCGTTGTTTTCCGAGGGTCCCCGGAACAAATTATTTGAAGATGGTGGTTGGCGGCCAAATGCATAGGCTAGAATGTTGGGTGTCCTTGACATGAAAAAGTTTGAGAACCACTGATATAGCAATGTTTTCAGAAAACTATAGGGAATTAAAAGGATTTAGAAGATGTTTTTTTTTATCGGCCAACCTTAATAGGTTATGGCTATATGTAATGCTGCAGTCATGCAAGGACAGTGGCTGAAAGTAACTACAGTAAGTACAGTACATTTACTTGAATACTGCACTTCAATACGATTGTACCTGAGTATTTATTTTTTGTTTGATAAGGTTTCCACTCCTCAACCCCCTCCAAAATATTGTACTTCACTTACTAATAATAGTTTGAAAACTTTTGTTTTGCAGTCTGTCGTTCTGTCTGTCTGTTCTGTTGTTCTGTGTCTGTCTGTCTGTCAGCTGCAATACCACTGGGTGACCTAAAGTGGCACTGTTGAGCAACCTAAAGGACCATTCACACTGAGCACTATAACTGCAGCCAGCCAGCTGTTTTGTTGAGAAGCCTGCATCTCTCAGTTCACACAGGTGTGATTTGTCTTGCTTTTTCTTATCACTGCTTGCGATATATATATATAATAAATATATATATATATATATATATATATATATATATATATATATATATATATATATATATATATAAGTATTTTGCAACATTTCATTAGCAATGCAGTAATAAGTTAAAATGTAATTTATACGTTTGAATACTTGAGTATTTACTTAAATATGCACGTTGCATGCCCACTGCTGGTTATGCAATGTACAGTGTTTACAGTCCTCAGGTGTGTAAATGTGCTCAGCCACTAGGAATGGTGGTTGGGGCGTGTGGCAGGTGCCTGCATGTGTCCTTTCCTTCTATTGGCTTGCATTGTTGTGTAACAGTGGTGGACAAACTCCACTATACTTGAGTGTAACTATAAATATTCCTGGTGAAATATGTCTCAACTATAATACTGTACAAATGAGGCTACAAGGTGCAGTTTCTGTTTAATATCAATGCATTGCTGTTGTGAGCGTTGCCTACATAATACATGATGCACTTTTTTGTAGACATGTAGTGGACTCAAAAATACAATATTTGTCTGGGAAATGTATCAATAAATACACATCTACTCAGGTAAAGTACAGATACTCTTAACTTTGTTTAAACGTGCATGGCCACTTTGAATCGCGTTGTTGAGGCAGGTGTGTGTGTGTGTGTGTGTGTGTGTGTGTGTGTGTGTGTGTGTGTGTGTGTGTGTGTGTGTGTGTGTGTGTGTGTGTGTGTGTGTGTGTGTGTGTGTGTGTGTGTGTGTGTGTGTGTGTGTGTGTGTGTGTGTGTGTGTGTGTGTGTGTGTGTGTGTGTGTGTGTGTGTGTGTGTGTGTGTGTGTGTGTGTGTGTGTGTGTGTGTGTGTGTGTGTGTGTGTGTGTGTGTGCGCGCGCGCTTGCGTGCCAGCCAGCCAGCCAGCCATCTGAACTCTATTGTTTCTGTGTGACGATCATCAGCATGAATAGAGTGCACAGACACGCCCATGTGCGCAATACCACACACACACACACACACACACGGCAGCATTATGTAATGTTTCTATGCAGCCATCAACAATGTCATTCAATAATAATACATCAAGGTGAGCATTTACTTTGAAAGTGTTAATTATTGCTTACCATGACTGGTGTTGTTTTCAACGTGTGTGTGTGTAACTAGTAACTAAAGTTTTCAAATCATTGTAGTCGAGTAAAAATCTACTCTGAGACATAGGGCTAAAAGTATAAATACTTAACTATACTCCAGTAAAGTAAACTTACCTCAAAATGTACTTTGTTACTGAGTGCACCACTGACTAATGACTACTTGTGAAGGCCAAATGTCCGCTCAAGAAGGCTATAGTAGAATTTAAGAAATAGACATTGTGAGGGCAAGTTAATTGAGCAGAGAGTATGTTTTGCACTCCATCCGTGTGTGTGTGTCCGTGACTGTGAGTCCGTGTGTGTGTCCGTCCGTCTGTTACCAGCTAATCTCTGGCACCGTTAACCGGGTCGATGCCAAACTTTGCACACACACGATGAACTTCTGCCCCAAAATTGCCAGAACGGCCTGTTATAGCGCCACCAGGAGGCCGACTTTTGTAAAACATATTTTTTGACATTACTCCTCCAGATTCTGTCCAAAAATCCCGCAAATCATTACACAGTATCTCTATAGTCATGTGTTCAAGATGGATCTGTCAGATATTTCATATTCCATCATACTTGGCTAACATTGGCTTTCAAAGTTTGCAGGATTGGCCCGTTTTGAACAAAAAGCCTCAAATCATGAACGTAGCGTGCACTTTACGTGAGATCTTTCACGGACTTTCCTACCAGGCTGAGGAATATATCCCACCCTTTTCACAGTGGCCTGTTGCGCCACCAACAGGTGGATTTTTGCAAAACACATTTTTGGAACAAAATGCCTCAAATCATCCAATTGCCATCCAAGGCGTAAGAAGAAATGGCACCCTTTTCACATTGGCCTATTATAGCGCCAGGAGGCCACAACCTGACCTGCTCTGTGCCTCGAGGGGCACTTTATCTAGTTGTTTTATGAAATGGTTGTTTGATGGTTGACATGGTTTTTAGAATTCTGAGTGTGTGCTTGCGTGCGTGAGTGTGTGTACTGGAAACACCAACAATAGTAGCAGGAACTACCAGATACAGTAGTAGGCTATTGTTGTTGTTTGGTGGAAACCTCATGTCCAAATAAAGCATTCCATTTCCTTATTATTTTTTAGAAACAAATTTAAATTGTGAAAACAGCCAAATCTGAGAGACACTCACCAAAGCACTAAAACACTGCAAGTACAAGCAGGGTGTGAATTTACAAATAAACAACTAAACAAAAATATTGGATATATGAGGTTTCTCCCTGACATAACGCGTGGTGGTTCTGGGTAATTTGCCAGGTGCTTTTGTGTCTGTAAGGCTTTTGGCAGATCACTTTACAAAGCTGTCCTTGCCACAAGTTGCCAGGCTTGCCAGGCCTCATTGACTGTCCAGAATGTGTCACAGCGTGCACGTGCGTGCATGTGAGTGCATGTGTCTTTACTTGTGAGGACCAAATGTCCCCACAAGCGGGGGTTAGGATTAAACGTCAGGTTTAGGGGTTGAAATAAGAGTAAACGTGATTCATACTGTACTTAGTTGCGTGTCATGCACACAGGCTTACAGTTAATAATGGCAACACAATTCATTCAAAATTCAAAAGCATAATGTTCACTCATTACCTGCCTAGGACTTGTTTGGACGAGTTGTATCCATAGTCACAAGCAATTCCCAAGTCAGTTTAGCTATAGTTCCGTGTTGAAGTCCGGCCCTCCGTCGCTCGCTGCATCTGATTGGTCTGTGAAAAACTCCATGGAAAACTGAGCTGTCATGGCAGCGGGCACTGCTCACATTTAACAAACTTGTCATTTTTCTGCGATTAAGTTTAAGTTTAATTAAGTTTTAATATACTTTTAGACTAACGTAAACATGTAATCATATAATATGTTGTTAAACAAACAACATACAACTTTTAATCCTGCCACGCGCACACACACACACACACACACACACACACACACACACACACACACACACACACACACACATACATATAGGCTTACCTGAGAGGCCCCCCTACCTGCATGACAGCCCTGGCCCCCGTAGCAGAGAACAAAGGCCCTGTGATTCCCGTTACCACTCAGCCCCTTCGGATTGAGCCCAGATGTCAAAGTGTTAGCGCTCTCTAAGCCCCCTTAAAATATCTTCTTTTTTTATGGACACATAAATTCATCGTAGTTCTCTTTTGATGTTGGCACCCGGCCGGCATTATGTCACACAGGTCTGACATACAGGAGGAGGAGGAGGCCTTGGCTTTGAAGTCTGGACAGCGCTGCATATCCTCGCATCACTGCATGGCCAACATAACATCCAATGCTGGGCAGAAACCTTGCATCTCCACATTGAACCTTTGTAGTTGATTGTTTTTGTTGATAATATGAAGGTTAAATGGTTAAAAAAAATTAAATAGCTTTTCTCCATGGCGTATAGCCTAAAAAGAATATTTTCGTCTCTCCTCCTGGTTGAAAAATACAGAAATCCCACGATCCTAATGTCATATTCAACCTGTAACTGGTGCAGCCTGCACCTCGGCTCTAATAATAACAGTACATTAGTGCTCCTCTTAAGTCATTCCCGCCAGCATTAATTAATTAATTAATTAATCAATATAATACAATTCACGTCATATTGCTAGGATTTCCCCCCATTCAACCCTTATTTTGAAGAGCCAAAAACCATGATTGCGAGGATCACTGCGTCGGCTGTGGGCCGTGGAATAAACCTTGTTTTGACCAGAAATGCCATCTAATCTGGGACAAGAAATTGGAGATAAATGTGTATAGAGTCAATAATCGTACATCATTGTCATCATGGCAGGTTCAGTCAACAATCATACATGCCCCAGAGATGTGTTGACTACCATAGTTGATATCACAAGGTACAGCTCCTGTGTGTGTATAGTGACTCGGGGCGCTCTTTCCTTCATCATCATAAGATCATACATCATCTCATTCCTTCGTCATCAATGTTTGTGTTACTCAAAATTGTCCATTCATTGACAATGGCATTTAATGTTTGTTTTAGGACAAAGTTTGTGTTAGCAGCAGCCCAGTGAGCACACACACTAAAAGCTGGACATATATAGGCCTCAAAAAGTACAATATTTGCCTCTGACATGTAGTGGAGTATAGAAGTATCAAAACTGGAAAAAGTAAAAGTACCGCCACATTGTACGTAAATATTAAATACAGAACTTGAGTTACTTTCCACCACAGGGACCCCATGCAGTGGGACCCCACACAGTGGCAGTGTGTGGTGAGAGGGATGAAGGGGCGCCATGCCAGCACCCACCCAGTGGGGGCACCATAAAGCTGGCCGCACGTTTTACACTAATTGCACCGCAGAAAACCTGACTCAGTCATTTTGCCACAGCTATAAGGTTGCCAACCGTCCCTGGAAATACGGAACCGTCCCCTTATTTGGAAACTAAAAGACGTGTCCCTAATTGAGCTGATGAGGGATGCACTTTGTGCTTTATTTGGCAACTAAAAGACATGTCCCTCATTGAACGGATAAGGGACACACTTTTTTCCTTATTTTGGAATCAATAAATGATCTTACGTCCAAACATCACATACACAGTATACTATAATGTCGTTGACCACTTAAACCCTCTAGACTTGGTAAACTAGACCTGCATTGTCTCTGTACTGTGCCAGATAGAATCCAACCAGCAACTGCTTTTGGCAGAACGTTCCATCACACAAGCTTTATTATTGGTATCAAACCGGCTCGCTGATTTCTTCTTTTTTTTGCTTGGCCTTTCCTTCTTCAGTGATCGTAGGCCTTCCTTCTTCGCGCGTGCGCATTGCCGTTCACTTCTTGTATACAGGCGTACTAAAAAGCTGAATAACTCTAAATCCACAGAGCTCTCCAAGGTTTTGATAAAACGTGAAATGTGGTCTTGGTCTTTTCTGATTATCCGGTGATCCCGATTGGATCATCAAACTTGGCATTTGCGTTCATGAACTAACTGCTGTCTCTCTCCTGGCGGCAGTGCTGGCAGCTATGAAATAAACTACCGTTTTGACTCTCATATCCAAGCACACGTGCTCACCAGGCGCTCCCATCATCATGTCCATGTGTAGCCTGGCTGTCAGACGGGCTGCCACCCAAAATCTACCCAATGCACCGAAGTGACAGTTAAACCAGCCACTTATCTGCTTTTAATTCAGGGAAACAGGGGACAGTCGTTTAGGAGTCAGTGAATATAATTGAATGCAGCGTGAGGTTGGAGCTAAAGGCGCCGGTGCTGACAACCAGCGGTGGAAGCTAAAAAGAACATTTACTGAATACTGTACCATACTTAATTGGATTGTGAGGTACTTTTACTTACTTGAGTGGTTCTTATTTTGTCTCGATGCTACTATATTCTTATAGAGGCCATGATTGCAAAGTGTGGTTGCCACAGTCGCTTACATAGGCCCCTCCCAGCCAATTACAATGTCACTTCACCCCTGTGATCATGCGTAACTAATTCGGAGGGGATTTATCCCCCAAAAATCATGTTTTTGCGACAAACAAAATAGGCCCCTCCTACTATCTTTGGACGACGATAATGGCCGAACGATACGCACTACCAAAATTCTCATGTGTGCCGATTTTTGTGAGCCAAAAGTGTGTTTTGGAGAAAATTCAAATTTGCAGGATTTTTTTTCCTGACAAAAATGGGCGTGGCCTATGTGGAAATGCATCATGACCCAAGGAATACATGGAAAATTACGGTTCAAGAGTTATAGGGAAAAAGTGGGCTGTTATAGCGCCACCACGAGGCCGACTGATGTAATTCCTTTTCAATTAATTTTCATAATTATTATGAACCTCTCCCCAAGTCTTGTAAATATGGCGTTTATGGTCTCCAAGGGAAAAAAATACTTGCATTTAGTCTTCGATTTCCCCATTATAAGTCTATGGAGAACTAATTCATTAATATCAATTAAACTATACAACGGATCTCTTAGCAAAATACAAACACTTGATTCCCGATGAAGGTGGTCAATTTGACATATGGCTCGAGTGTGTGTGGCAAAAACTGTGAGAGGAGTAGTGCAGCAAAGTACAATAACAATAGACACTAATTATTCTTATTTTATCCAGCACATTTTCCATTGCCTCTATCTTTAATCGATTCAACTTTCAAACAGAGCTTTTTTTCTCTATAGCACTTGACATGATCACCAAATGAGCCCAGAAAATAATTCACATTATTCCTACTATAATGGATCATCCAGTCAGTTTGTAGAACACTAGTGCCATCTAGTGGTCATGGACAGACAGACCCTTTTATTTTCATATGAGTGAAAATAAATGGAACTAGAACTGCACTCTGTCGAGTGCATACTCGCTAGTAGGCCATAAATGGCCTACTAGTGCGCAAGCAGAGCGTGCAAGTACTTTTGACCGCTACAAACTGTCAAATCCCAGTAATGACTACCGGTACTTGTGCCTGATACAGCAGTGGTGCCAGATTACATACATGTATACATAGGAGCATTACCTTTAATCCTCCCAACACTAAAACATATCGTCATTACGTCACCATATTTTTCACCATATTTACGTCATCATTGAGAGCTAGTTATACATATACTATGTATATGTAATTTGTAAGTTGATTAGCGGTATACTGTGGTTACTTTGCGCCGTACGCACCGTCCCAGACGTCCCGCCAGAAAACTGTGCCTGATACGGCAGTGGTGCCAGATTACATACATGTATACACAGGAGCATTACCTTTAATCCTCCCAACACTGAAACATATCGTCATTACGCCACCATCGAAAACCAATTACACTCTGGCATTGGGTCCTTTAAGCCACATATTTATTACGTCATCATTGAGAGCTAGTTATACATATACTATGTATATGTAATTTGTAAGTTGATTAGCGGTATACTGTGGTTACTTTGCGCCGTACCAATTTTGATGCGTATGCACCGTCCCAGCAAATTGTGCCTGATACGGCAGTGGTGCCAGATTACATACATCTAACCCTAACCCTCACAACACGTATTTGAGCTTGTAACAAAACCGAGCTGGCAACCAATTCAGTCTTATTTTATACTTTTATACAGATCTACAAAAATAGCAGCTCTACAAGCGTGTAGATATGCATACTTTGAACAATTTGAGTACTTTTACTGCAAGTATATTTCGATGCCAATACTTTTGTACTTCTACTCGAGTCAAATCTTAAATACATCATCAATGTTTACATGTCACAGATATTTCTTTTAATGTTGTGGTATTGCTACTTTTACTTTACTCTAAGTAAAACAAATCAAGTACTTCTTCCACTACTGTACAACCACAAACAAGAGGTGGTATTAAATCAATCCAAAATGCCGCTCTCCAAAATAAATAAACATTCCTCCCAAATTAAAAAGGGGTTGAGATGAGCTCTGAGGTATATTATCAGGTGTCGTGAATGGATACAAATGAAACTAGACCTCTGCCAGGCCGGGTTGTCTACCCAGGCGCTGTGACATTGGTGGGTTGTAGCTGCCAGGACAGGGGGTGACGAGGGTTATACGACAGACTGTTGGCCTTCTACAGATGTAGACTAGAGCTACTCCTCAAAGTGCAGGAAAAAAAACTTTATTTTATACAGAGAATGCAGGGAAACACTAAACAAAAAAAAAGAGGGATACAATTATAAACATGCTCATATGCCTCTACTTTTGTATGAATTACCTAATAATGAAAAGAAAATATTGAAACAAAACGAAAAGTGCAGGAAAAATGTAATGAAGTGAAACACACTGAAACTACTGTAGCCTATACTCTCATTACAAAATGTCCTGACATACGCAAAATCAAACGGTTCCCTGCTTTGCAGGTGAATACAGTACAAGTGCTGGCCGTTGGGCCCTTCAGTGAAGACTTTTGAAGTGCGATACTGACGGTTGCATAATCCCAGAGTTTTTTGTCTTATCTAACTAAGCTACAGTTTTTGCTACTTTTTGGTGATTCTTGCATGCTGGTAAATCGTTTTTTTACGTGAGATTTTTCATCAGAGGAAGATGAAATCTGTGTTGTGTGTACACTTGATATTGAAATACTTGTTTTCACCGCGGATGAATTAACCCATTCTGACCGGGAACCCATTTTGGTGTCAGCATCATGTTATGCTTTAGCTATTGAAAAATAGCAGATCTACAAGCTCATAGCGCGCCACCGAGTGGCGCGCTACGAGCTTGTAGGTCTGCTATTTTTGAAAAAATCGAAGAACGACTGACATTTTTTAAATCTGATCTCAGGTCAGAATGGGTTAATCAGACCAGTGTGTTGTCCAGTGGAAACCTCGTATGAATCTGATCTCAGGTCAGAATGGGTTAAGCGCGCTGAACACTTTGTGGCTCGTCGAAAATATCAGACCTATAAGCCCAGGTCTTCTGTTTACTGAATTAGCCTTCACATGACAGACGCATAGCGTTCACACTGGCAGCGACAAGCGCTATACAAAAGTAACCGCGAGTGTGGTTCTTCCGGAAGTGAACGTCACCCTCTTCCCAGAATGTCTTGGTCATTTGGGCACACCACTGTCCAACGTCCCGTATACTAACGAACAATCCATACAGTTGTGTCATCGTGCACTTTTACCGAATTCAGCAGTGAGCTGTACTGTACTGCATCGCAGCATGCGCGCATCAAACTGTCCAATGTTCACTGACACCGTTTTGTGTCAAGGACCTCCAGTCCAATCTTCTGTATTTGGCCACAGACCCCCATTTGAAGTACCATAAGAGAAAGGCTAGGTTAAAAAAGAAAGCGCAAACCCATTCTCTTCATGTGATTGATCATTTCTGTTTACTGCCTGTGTGTTTCATTGGTGTGCTGTGGACAGTTCAGAAACCTGTCTACCAATGAGATTAGAAAGCTACAGCTTTTCTCTTTAGAATGCTGAAATAGGAGCCATTGCATTAATGACAAGTTAAGTTTGAAACCTTGTTTGGAATAATATGACCTTTACCTAGCCTCACATTGCGATACTAATACCACTGTGTGGGCCTGGGGCAATTTGCATTGCTAAGGCAGATGAAGGCTAGCTGCACTAGGCTAGCCTTTACCTGCCTATCGATGATGTCACTGGTAGGTAGGTTTCTGAACTGTCCACAGCCCACCAATGAGACACAGAATGAATAGACAGAAATGGTGGCATGCTTCTAACGGGTGAATTGCTCCTTCAAGTATTTAAACTGTTCCTCATTTTGCCGGGGGACCCCCTGGAACCCCCCCAATGACCCCCTGGAGGTCCCCGGACCCCACTTTGACAAGCACTGCAGTTTAAATCAGTCAGAACAGGTGCATTATGGGACAAAGCGGGCAGTTTTTTTGTACCCCCTGGCTTTGTACCCGGTGCCCGGGTGGGGTGTGTGTGGGTGGGGTGTGTGTGGGGGGGGTGGGGAGTTGGGGGAGGTCGGAGAGGTCGGAGAGATGGGCGCGGATGTGGGGAGGTAGGCGGAGCCTTGAGCGTGGAGCGCCGCCCGCTTGCTCCGCCCGGGCGGCCGGCTCTTATTGGTGTGTCGAGGAGAGGGTGGGGCTTCAACCGTGGAGCTGGTGGTGTGGCTCGCCTCGCCGCCCGGGGTGTCAACGTTCACAGCCAGGCTGTGGGGCCCCGGAGGAGGAGCAGGGGGCCCCTTGGCGCCGCGGGACGGGGCCTCTGCTGCATCTACGGGGCGGGGCTTCCCCTGGGGACAAGAAGTGGAGACACAAAGCCTTTAGTTCCTAACCTGACTTTGCCAGATGGGAGCGGTATTGGGTAACCATGTTCCCCAACACAGCAACCATCTGGGATCTCTCAGGGAGTTGAGCTAACACCGAACAGCTCCTGTTCGAACCAATCAGCGTGAGCTAAGGGCGGGATATGTGCGAAACCGGATGTGAAGCTATATAGACACGTCAATATGATTGGTTGTGTTTGCACCCCCACACGGTGATAGACAGACGGTCCCATCCAATCATCTACGAAGTATCTTGAAAAAAATGAACAGCCCCGTCATCGAATTGCCTCCCGAGATCCCAGATCCCAATAAGCTGTGAAACAAAATCCAAGAAGCAAGCTTCTTGGATCTGGCAGCGTCAGGTTATTTAGTTCCCTATGTGCACTGACACACACACACACACACACACACACACACACACACACACACACACAATAGGCTATGCAACTACACTGACACACACACACACAATATACATAAACAAATACAATATAATAACGGTAGCAAATAATATTGAAAATATAATATAAAATCTGCAAAAAATATTAAATAGCAGATCTACAAGCACTGTGACACATTGTGAGCTTGTAGAGTGGCATTTATGGCATCTAGCAAAGTGATAGTATTTGGTATAATCAGATAAACTGGCAACCAAATAATCACTACGAAAATAATGGATATAGTTGCAGCACTAAACCACCAGAGGTCAGAGTTGAGGAGAGAATGGGAGGGGGAGAGTGAGAGAGGAGAGATGGGAGCAGAGGAGATCAGATCAGTGAACAGCTGTGCGGAGGAATACAAGGCGCTGTGTGATGAAAAGGGGTGATCCTCTTATGGGAGATTAGATTGTAAAGGTTATTGCCCAAGGTTCAGTGAAGAGCACTCAGGCATTCACTGTGTTGTAAACCACTGTATTTATGTGTCACACAGCAGCTTAGACAGGGCCGGTGCATAGAAGAGTACCGCTCTAGGCAAGCTCAGTCGTATCCGTCCCGTCCCAATCCCGGGATTAATACATTAAATTTTAATCCAGGACCCGCGGGAATCCCCCAAAAATGTCTCATAGCTCTAACGAGTGATAGTCATGGAATACCAATCGCACAAGTGGCCAATCACCATTTGCGTCCTCACCCTCTTCACTTTTATCTTCAATGTTTGTGAACCCGCAAAACTGGGCATAGGAGGGCTTAGCGCCCCTCAAAAAAAAGAAAAAAAAATGTTGTGTGACATGATGTGACTAAGAAGACAAAGAAAGAGCATGCCGACACAGACAGATAGACACAGAGACAGTGGTCCCCTACTCTACAGCAGTGGTTTTCACTGGGTCGGGTACCCAGTGAAGTGACAATTAAGGACCATTTCTGCATCAAAAGTAATCAACAAACAATACTAAAAGAAAACTGGTCAAACAGTGGCCAAATTGTCAAATAATAAAAGAAAGGGGAAAACATTGCGGAAAATAGCTGAGCGTGTAGATCTGTTATTTTCACAATATTTAGTTCCCCAGTTCAAAATTATGATCATTTTGGTGGGTCACAGTTTGTCTGTCTGTCTGTCTGTCTGTCTGTCTACTAAAGTGGTCCTCAAACCTTTTCACATTTACAGGACTCTGAGTGTACACATGGAACACATTTGTACACTCAGTTACAAAGGACTCTGAGTGTACACATGGAACACATTTGTACACTCAGTTACAAAGCCACTAAGGGTCCATTTATAACCCCCTCCTGCACTTTGAGAACCACTTCAATTAACCAAAGACATGATAGGAAACCAAGAGTAGCCATCTTCCATTTCCTGTGATGTGTGCGTCACACAGGTTTAGGAGACTTTACGAGTCTCTTTAAACCCAGGTGGAGAAGTGGCGTGACCACGCCCACTCCGGATGACCATGTCCTACCTAGTGGCGAGGTGTGGGATTACGTTATCTCTTGGTCTATTAAGGATCTCTGACTAAAACCAAGAACATCAGCCAGTGAAGGACAGAGCAAAGTCCAGACATGTCTCCTCCTGGTATCCGATGGCAGAATAGCATGCACACACGCACGTATGCACACACACACACGCACACACATACACACACACACACACACGCACGCACGGACACACACACACACACACACACACACACACACACACACACACACACACACAGACACACAGACATTACTACTTTACCTCTCAGACCCAAAACGTATATTTTGTTTGGCAAATGATCAAAATAACAATTCTTCTTCTACATTCTCTAATTGTGTAGACTTCTTGTAAATTAAGTAATGCAGATGTTTAACAATAAGTATGAAACCCGGCCTTCCATACGAGACAGGATATTTGGCCTTACAACCCAGATGTCCTCAGCGATGTCTAACATAGCTCTAAATGCAACGGCATTAGAGCTATGGACCAGAGCTAGTCTACGATGAAAGGACGAAACAAACCAATACAAATCTTTTTAGAATCACAACAGGCAAACAGAGGTCAAAGGTCAGGCAGAGGAGAAGGGGGTGCCAGGTGGGGGTGGGGGGTAGTACGGGGGGGATCCTACCACATTGATTGGGTCTTTGGCGTTTGTATCGGGCGGCTGGATCTCTGTGGCACTGGTCTGGATGGCCACGTCTGTGGGCAGGAGACCTCGCCTGTCGATCAAACTGCAAGACAAACAACAGTGTCACGCAGCTGAGCGGTCAAACCTTGTTCCTGTCGGGAAAGAAACGCATCTCCAAGTTTCAACTTTGTAAGTTATCTTCGTAAATGACTGATTGCCCTACCGCATCATACAAGGGTGTCGCTCAAAAGTAGCTATTTTCACTGTACAACATATTAGAAACTATAGCGGTGGCACACTTTTCTCTCCTGATGAAAGTAGAAACTTGCGTCACCAGAAAGAGGACAGAAGGACCTGAAAGTTTGATGCAATGGCAATTTCACACGTGAGCACTGCAATTGCTTTTTCCAGCCAGCAAGCCAATCAGTCATTTTCAACTCTGAGTGCCCCTCTCTCACCAGTCCAGTATGCACTCATAATGCATAAGGTAGGAACTGACCTGGGGGGCATGGGTGAGCACAGTGTAGAGCCACAGTTGTAGAAGATGTTGTGACTGTAGGGGTTGGTGGTGTCTTCAGAACCACTCTTCCCCGACCAGGAGCCTTTGATCTGTCAACACACAACATACCACACACACACACACACACACACACACACACACACACACACACAGTCTCACTGATGATGTTAAATGTTTCTGACAATGTACTGATTATACAGTATGTATATACAGTATATATATACACACACACACACACACAGTAGTAACAACTATGACACAGAATCTTTCCCGGGTTTAAAGGTATGACAACACGGGGTCGATTATCCAGTTCCAATAATATTACAGTTTTTAGAGCTGGGGGCGTGTGGAATGTCATATAGCAATTTTGGGCATGTTAAGAAGCGCTTTCGACACCCCGTGGATTGCGCAAAACGGCCTTGAATTAGTCATGGGAGTGTTTAAGGAGTGTTTGAGACGTACCCAATCAACATGTTCGTACTATTCTCTTTACCAGTCAGCTGATGTCACATACGGAATGCGCACTTTGGGGATCGTGGTATTACATTTCTTCAGGCTGGCACCATAGAAGACATGACATGACTTTGTCACATTTGGGTTAATTATTCCTATTGCACTGCAATTTGTTTCTATTGAAAAACACCAGTAAAATTATATTTTCATTTAAATTATAATTATATTATATTTGAAATGAGTAATGAGTTGAATGCGTGGTGCGTAATGCTGTGGCCCGTGATGGTATATGGTCTTCGCTCGTAGCATTTTATTGAAGAAGACTTGAATCGGGTGTGATGCAGCGTATGAAAGCAAACTTCCCAAGGATTATGGAGATGTTTTTATTTTTTTTAAAGGTTGAGAAATGCCATATCCCGATTCATTTTAATGACACCACATTAAAATAAAAAAACATATTTTGATTGTCCACAAATATAAAGTTCTTCCTTCTTTTTAAATATGTTCTTGCACATTGTTATAATGATCATTATATATCCCCCTGCAGTCAGAGTTCATAGTTTTAATGAATGAATGTGATGCATTGTGAGCTGGTAGATCTGCTATTTTCAAAAGTAATCTTGGAAATTTTTAATTAAATTTTTGGATTAGCCGTCCTTAGTTGGGCAAATGCATTCATCTGGGGATCCTTGACATGGGAATGTGCTGTGTTAGGATCACTGGTTTAAACAACATTAGGAGAAAAGGTGGTCAGACCCACGTCTTATCGTTATGCGAGTGTTTTTAGGTCAAGGGGCTTAATAGCAAATTGCGCAAAGCGAAAATAATTAACATATGGACACTCCCACAATGCTAAAATATTCAGGAACGTCGTTTGCCATATGTGTGTGCGTTCAACACGGGCCGATAAGGCTTTCATAATACGATTGTGCGCAGAGCGAGGCCAATTTATGTATTACCACATGGGTTTTACCACTTTCAAAATCCAACCCCATGTGTTCAAGTAGGGCTGTCCACGATTACAAACTTAAGTTGACCATTCATTATCACACAAATAATTGCGATTAACGATTTAATTGATTTTGCATTGAACACTGGAACTTTACAAATTGTATTTCGGTTTGTCGAAATACAGGGCGGATATGACAAATAACTTAAATATGCAAAGAAATCACTGACACATTCAAACATTTTTTATAAATTTTTTAACAAAATAGCGGAAATAGTTGATCTACAAGTTGTAAGCTTGTAGCTATTTTTTTGTGTTTGAAAATGTATTTTTTCAACATGGAAACGATTGACAATAATTGGCAATAATATGTAATAATTGTGGCCTACATTCGAGTTCAAAAGACAGTGGCTCTTTGGACAGTCAGTACTCACGTCTTCGTTGGTGGTGAGATTGGAAGCCACAAGGTACGTGTGGAAGCCTGACAGACCCAAGATGGACCACACCGAGAAGAAACAGATAGCCAGCTCCACTGCAGTGCACCAGGCTACGTCAAGGACAACCACGGCATTACAGGAACAAGTGTAAGAAAACCCTCAACAAACAGATTCCCACAACATCGTCATCCTCCCAAATATAACACACACGCATGCACACACACACACACACACACACACACACACACACACACACTGTCCATGAATCGATGAAAAGGATATCTTCCTGGACTCTCCTGCAGAGCAAACACCAAACCTTTTCCAGCCCCTTGAGCCCCTGAAGGAAGAAGGAAGATAAAATCAAATATTCTCAATACACAAACAGGTCAAAGAGGGTTCAAAGTAGGTTGACATTGAGTAGGTGCTTCTCAACGGAACAGCCTGGATACGACAAATACATTTAAAGTACTGGGGGTAACGGTACAAAATATGTTTGAGAACTACTGATTTAGAGGCCATTTTGTAGAGTCGGCCTCAGGTCTTATTTCATCTCTCCCACAGCGTCCGTCCGTCGCATGCACACACCTGCTTGGGGTTCTGGAAGAGTCCCGCCGACCGAGCAATAATCCCACAGGCCAGTCCGCCCCCGGAATTACCAGTCTGTTTCGAGAGGGGATGACCTCCTCGACCCAGGTCATCTTCCCCGGCATCGACCACCAGCGACCGACCGATCACGTCCCACACCTTTATCTGGCTGTCTTCCAGTCTAAACGTGGCCCTGCCGTCCGGCCCCGCCACGATATTCCCCAGATCCCCCACGTGCCTCTCAGGGTCGCTCGGACCTCCGTGCTGACTCCCAAATGGATCGTAGTGCCCTCCGCAGCTGAGGCAGTCGCGCGTCAGGTCGCCCAGCGCGTGCACGTGGAGGCCGTGCGCGCCAGGCTCCAGGCCGTCGATGGTGCCGTCCACCAGGCAGCGGTCCGTGGACAGCTGGACAAAGCGCACCGCTCCCCGGACGACGCCCCGACCACCGGCCGGGCCTGACATCACGGCCACTGCCGCGCCCAGGTCTGGTTCCGAGCCTCCGCCTCCTCCGATGCCTTTGAGCACCGCCTTGCGCCCGGTGATTTCGATCAGCGCCAGGACATCTGCCGTGCTCAGTGCAGACTCCAACAGGACCTCCTGCTTCCCGACGTCCACGATAACCGACTGCACGCCGGGCTGCCCCTCCAGAGCGGCTCTCACGCCGTCTCCGCAGTTCTCGCTGGTCATTTGCACGGCGAACTGCAGCTTGGTCAGCCTGCTCGTCTCCATGTCCAAAATGCTTGTCCACTGGCGCTCGTGCAAGCATGACGCAATTTAATGGATATAAGTCCCCCACCTGGTGACGCCATATTTGAGAGATCCATATATGGTGCATTTGTCATGTGACTGGGCATTATATCCACAACAATCTGGGAACCCATCGGCCAAATTGTTTTTAAACTGTGCCCTCTGCTGTTTGTTTCCTTGACTTTGCCTCTGGGGGCGCCGCCCAATAGAATGAGGATAAGAGTAAGTTGGCCTCTTTGGTCCGCCCAGAGCCCTCCTCTTCCTGTGGGGCGCAACCTATGTTTTCATTCCACTAATACACAATTTACACACGTTCTGAATGCCTCTGTGGAATCTGTTCTTATAAAAACAAATATCAGTATTGTAAGAGCCATTTCTTTACTATCCATTTCTTTTCTATGCATTTAATTTCTGTAATTGACGTCACGGTCAAGGCCAAGGTGTTGGCCTTGTCTATATTACTGAAGTGAAAGAGGCAAACAGTTTGTTGACTGTACTTGTTAACCTGCTGAAGTGACGGTAAATAAATACCCTTTCATTTAACGAAGTCAACGTTTGGACATCAGTTTTTAGTTTTTTATGTACACGTGTAAACTAGTTCTCGGTTTCAGCAACCAGCCAGTGGTGTCAAGTTCAGGATTTGTTTCGACTGTAAATTCCCTGTTGATTCAAAGTAGCAGTGTTGCACAGAGGCTCTGTCTCACCAATCAACACAGCTGAGCTATCATTGCCGGCCCGGTGCAGTCAGGAGGAATTCCAATATATTCTCCATCGTACGGCCGTGTTGCGTAGCCAAAATAACTGATCTACAAGCTAACAATGTGTCGGTGGCGATGAGCAAATAAATCTAAATAATCCACTGGCTGTTTGTTTTCTCAGGCGCTTGCAGGCTGTTGTTTTGGGGTTTCCCTCCAGTATGCTAGTGCGATGCAGGCATGCAGCTGTGCCATTTTATGGTTTGATCAGGTGCGGACTGTGGAGTGATTTAGTAAATGTGATTAGACCCAGGGCTAGGTGTGCCATCATGCTGGTTTGAAGCACGGGTAGATGGCTAGTTCAACCAATCGGATTGCTTTGTGAGCCTTTGTCGGAACTACCTGCATAATAGTTTGTAACATTGTCTGTATGCATTACTATGCAACTGTTTTCAAAAACTGTCTCAAGAAACAATATATATAATTTGAAATGTAGCGGAGTGTCATGTGCTTGCAAAAAATAAATAAACCAAACACTCCAGAACTGTCCTTATGTACAGTGCTCAAGTAAATGTAGTAGGGGTACAGAATAAATGAGAGAAATGCACACAGCATGTAGATATAGGTAGTATAGTTCAGTTCTATGTATAGATACTTACTCAGCGCTATATGAGCCGTCACACAGCCGAAGATGAAGGCGGTGAGGAAGGACAGCGACACGATGAAGGTGTAGAAGAAGCGATAGTTACGCTTCCCAACACAGTTCCCCACCCAGGGACAGTGGTGGTCGAAACGCTCTGCAACGAGACACAAAATCACTCATAACACAGAGGCAGGGACAGTGGTGGTCGAAACACTCTGCAACGAGACACAAAATCACTCATAACACAGAGGCAGGGACAGTGGTGGTCGAAACGCTCTGCAACGAGACACAGAATCACACATAACAGCTAGAGCTGAGCAATATACATAATATACTTATGTTTTATTTTTTTAATGACAACTATCTTACAATACTCTGTTCCCACTTGGAGCAAGGAAAGGGATCGGTTGAATTACTGAAAGGTTAATTCAAACATTTGCTCAAAACGTCAGTATTTCTTGGTTGATTATCTTGTCTTTTCTATTCAGTAGTTCGGTTGCCATTTTTTTTATTAGAAAATATATAATCTGTTATGGGAATGGAAATATTGACAAAGCAGAGGAAGCCTGTACCTCCATAAAAAGCACATTGTTTGTATTTTTTTTACATTATTATATATTATATAATCAATATAATATCAGTATTGTAATGTGAGACACTTAGTTTACACACATTTGTACACAAAGAGCCTAGAGTTTGTTGTATCCTATTGACAGATATGTACAAATACAGTATAATATACTGGTCACATACTGTATGTATTTCTGTCAACAAAAACAACCAATCAATCAATCCCCAAATATCACTTAAATCATAATGGAGGTCTTATAGGTAAACGATAATTATTGACAGTTTTGTCAATACCATCCCTGCACACACCCATAAGGGTCCATTTGGAACCCCCTCAAGGAAGGAACCATGAGGGTCCCTGGACCCCACTTTGAGAGCCACACAGAGTATTTCCAGTGGTATCCGGAGAACTCGAGAGTTTACCAACTCGCCGCAATTTAGTGCATTTTAGTTTTACTTCACCTTCATTTAAATTGCATTGAATTGAGAGAGAGCATAGTTGTTTAGAGTTAACACTAGTAGGAATGCTAAAAGTTTAAACACCAAAGTACCAAAACAACAATGTTATTCATTAGTAAACAATTCCTGAAATGGTAGGCCTACTTATCATTGGTATTCACATACTCACCTTTTTATCATCATCTAGCTGACCATTAATTGCACAAAAGAATTTGATCACTTTGGAAATTAACTATAACATCTGTGAGTTTGACATTACACTACACTGATGAAGACATTATGTTAGCATAACGATGAAGACATTGATGAAGAATTTTCGCCGTGGCGACTTGGTAAACTGTCGAGTTCTCTGGTATCCTTTCCAGTGAGCCAACATGCACAATATCAGCACCCTGACTCTGGTCTTGAAGTTATCAATTACATTGACGTTTATATTTCACTGTGTTTTTATGCTGTGTTTGTGATGTTCACTCCTCAGAACCCCGAGGAGAAGGAGGAACAAGAGGAGGGCACGGATGCAAGCAAGTCTGAGATCAGCCTGGTCTATGAGATTGCCCTCAAGAGGAACCTGTCCGTCAACTTTGAGGTGAGGGGGTGTGAGACAGTCGCAGCATTAGATTATTTTAAAACAGGACATCTAATATTTTTTACCCTTGAAAACGAGATGATTCATCTCAAGGGTTATTATTATTAATAATTGAAAGTTTTAATTGAAATGTATTGGGAATAACTTTGGGAATAAACTTTCAATTATTAATATCTATACTGTAGCTAATGTGATGGATGGAGTGGACACAGTAATATGACATGACAACAAGAGGAATACATGATACACAATGACTCAGAGGTCTTTAACTTTAACTATTTGAAATGTTGTGGCCAGGAGTTTTTTTTTAAGCTCATCACTCCTTTTTAGGACTTTTAAGACCTTTGGAGGCACAGTTTCTTAACAACATGGCTGCTGTGCATAGACCCTATATACAAAGCCCTAGTGGGAGGTGGTGACTCACCCACACAGTTGTCACACAGGCTGCAGTGGGAGGTGCGTGGAGGACGGAACATCTTGCAGGTGAAGCAGTACTTCAGTTTCACCACCTGCTGGTTGATGAGAACCTCCTTGGTGCGCGGCGGGGGGCGGTACGATGACGAGTTACCCACGATATCTACATGTGAGAGAGAGAGAGAGAGAGAGAGAGAGAGAGAGAGAGAGAGAGAGAGAGAGAGAGAGAGAGAGACAGAAAGAGAGAGATGAGGGGGAGAGATAAGAGGAGTTGGAGAGAGAGTGGAAGTGAGTGAGTGTCTGTGCGTGACGTGTGTGTGTGCAAACGAGCAGTACTTGGGCTGACTGTTTTCGAACAGCAGTAGGCAGTGTACAACATATCAGTAGGCTATACAACACAACAAACACGAGATATCAGTGTCGCGGCTATTTGAGAACTTTGTTTATATTTGTCAGGATGTCAGGGAATCCAATAACCAACCCACACTAGCCTCTCCGGAAGGAAGCGATAACACACTGGCTGACAATTCATCACTTTCATTCAGGCAGAAAGCTTGTATCTCCATATTTCAACGTTGTATGTTTTATTAAAAAATGTATTAAGGTATAAATGAATGCCCTGTATCATAAAAATGTGTCATGCAAAAGTATCGGAAAAAAAGCACATCAACAAGCTCACGAGTGATGCGACGCAGAGTGAGCTTGTACACAAGATTGTTTTCCGCATTTGTGTCTGTGACTTTCATACGTAACCAATGAAACGCTTTAACACGATCTTGTGATAATGGGCCCATTGGAAAACACGTTTCATTTCCTGAAAAGTCGTGATTTTGGACAAACTAGGTTTCCACTTGAGAGCGATGATGTTGCACTTTGAAGAGAATTACAGAGCACGAGACGACTGCTGTGATGGAGCCTTCCTCTGTAATTGACGCAGAATGTCCTTTCATTATTCACACAATCAAAACGGTAGCAGTCGACTCGTGCCCATAGGCTGGCTGGCACTGTGCCCGGCCTCGTGCCCAGAGGCTGGCTGGGCTGGGCTGGCACTGTGCCCGGCCTGTGCCAACGAGCTTCTAAGCATCCTTAATGAGGAGAGGCACCAGGCCATGTGACGTTACAGCAAGATGTTCAAATGCATTATAGACAAAATGATGTTCTACCAAGAGACAAATGACTCCACCCCTGTCCATTCATCCTCCAAATGAAAAACCTATGCAGTGTAACTTTAAATGGATCCCTGGCTAATAAGTCATAATAAATTATAATTGCCCTCTATAAGTAAAACAAAATACACATTTAAAACACCTTAAATATGTTTTAATCACCCGTCGCAAGTTGATGATGGAATTTGTCCACGTATGGTCCAGCAATAAACATCGTACTTAACCTAAACTTAACTAAAAAACCAACGTAATACTTCCTAAAGTTAATATGAGCATCACAATGTATTATGTTTTCATAAGGATTCCATACACTCTGTAGAGCTGGACCACACATGAACAAATTACATCATCAACTTACGACGGTCGTCCTTGAGTATTTGTAAAATAGTTACGATATTTAAGGTGTTTTGTTATAGAGTGCAATTAGAATGTATCACGGCATATATACGGCTAATTAGCTCCTTTTAACACTGAGGGTTTTAAGATGAAGTTGTGATTGGGGGAGTGTGTGTTTGTTCGGTGATCTGTTTTCCGCACCGATCTGTTTCTCGATGTGCTCCGCCTCGTCGGGCGTGGCCCGTGGCAGGATGCCGGGGTCCGTCAGGCTGGTCTGGAGCAGCGTGACGATGACAAACACGAACAGCACTCCTCCAATGGCAGGGATGCATCTGGTCAGGTGACGCACCAGGAAGGGACAGCTGATCACCACGGTCCAACCACAGAGAGACCACAGAGAGACGTAACCATTAAAAAAACATTTTCGGTAAATGGTAAATTGTGCATTTATATGTATAGCGCTTTTATCTAAAGCGCTTTACATAGATTGTGCATTACATTCACATTTCACACACACATCCAAACCATGCAAGTTCACTTGATCCTATTGTTTTGTTTTATTTGATTTCTCAATCACAATTGCTAGGTTCATCGTTTACTTGGCTGGTATCCTTTAGTTTCAAATGTACAGTGCTTTACATAGCCTGTTGTTTAGACAGATATGCTAGGTTCATTGTTTGTCTGCTTTCCTACAGCTTATTTGAGGCACTACATTGTTCTCTCTGCACTCTACTCTACTTATGTAACTACCGATATTTACAACATTGTTGTTAATGTTTATTAGACTACAGTTCATGCTCACTGCTCATTTTGATCTCACACTAATGTGTATGTTAAAGTCACTCTGGGTAAGTGTCTGCTAAATGTCTTAATTGTCCATCCATAATGACACTACTACCAGCAGAGGGTGCTGTAGGACTACTGTACCCCACTGACCCCTTGGCAGGAGACACTGGCAAGACACCAGTGCATTAGTGTTAGCTATTATTCTATTGATTCCTCTTAGACTAATCCCAGACTATATAGTATAGTCTCGTATAACTAAATCGATGACATCGATAAATTGCACAGACTTTAGGAAAAACGTGAACTTACTCAAAAATAAAGAACAGTCCACTCGTGACCAGAATCAGGCCCAGCGTTAGGGGTAGGACGCCACTCTGTTTTGCTACAATGATGCGTCCATCGCAGTAGAAGCGGTTCTTTCCCGGGAAAACCTCCCACTTCCTCCTGGGCGTTCTGGTGTTGCTGTTTGCGTCGTTGTTGTTGTGATGATAGTGGTTCCTCTCAGGGTCCCTCTCTGGCTTCAGGGCCTTATCCACAGCAACCAGTGGTGGACAACATATATTAAATATACTGTATACTCAAGTAAATGCTCAAGTATTCAAAAGTGCAACATCATAGTTTTTTGCTGTATTGAAATTTAGAAGAGGAAAATCAAAGTCTAGTCTACTAGCTTGTAGATCTGCTATTTTCACTATTTTTGAAGCAGGGCTTAAGTGGTTAATTCATAATGTACATTATTCTCTTCCTGTATGCCAACACTGGCCAACACTTCTGCATAGACCTTTCACAATAATTATCAACTAATTATAACTAGTTAAAGCTAGTTAAAACATTTTCATACAATTTAAAAAAAAATAGCAGGCAAAGCAGATTTACAAGCTTGAGCTTGGCTATTTTTGTCAGTTCCAAGTATTATGAAAGCAATGTCTCAGTCATTTATTTGTTTATTTAATTCAAACAGAAATTAGATTTATTTGTTTACAATGCAGGAAAAAAAGTACACAATTGTTTATCGCAATGATTTGTATGACAATTAATCATCAAGTATATGGCATGATCTCCATTGCCACCATTACCTCCTCAAAGTCAAAAGGTTAAAAATCTATTCATATAAGTAATCAGTATTCAGTAACAGGGGTCTTCCAGTGTCTCTAGGCTATGGTAGAGGCTACTTAATTTCAATTCAGCCAATCAGGAGAGAGAGAGAGAGAGAGAGAGAGAGAGAGAGAGAGAGAGAGAGAGAGAGAGAGAACCCATTTGTCAGCTTTAATTATTTCAATTACAATGTTGTCTGTGTTCATTTATTTGTGTCATGACTTCCGATTGCACTTGTTTATCCTGTGTCCTGTATCTCAGAGTTCTCTCTCTGATTGGATGAAATTGATTCCCAGAACAGATAGGCCTATGTATTTTCAACACTAGGCTATTATAGCAGATTAGCAGTGATTGTTATATCAGCATATAGATATTCATCATCACTTATAGCCTATTTTAACAAACGAAAATCTCATAATGCACCTACAATAAATCGTCATGTTTAATTGCATGATCGTGACAGAATCATAATCACTTCGCTTTAAATCGATTTCCCCATATACTTACACACACAAAGCATAATGAGATAGCCTAGGACTGTTTGCCCCCATAGACGTTTGCAGTGCAACGACATTAATAAATAAACCATCTAATCTAAAACAAATACAAAATAAATAATCTGATAATCGTAATAAAAAAGGGAAAATCTAAAACACACATAAACAGAGAAACATGTAAAAGATCCCTACCTCTTCAGGCTCAGCATCTTTTCCACTGATCGGCTGCTGCTGTGCTAGCGGTGAGGGATTGGGGGGTGGGGGTGTAGGTGAAACGGCCTGCGGTCCTATTTGCTGATATTCGCAGTTTTTCATGTTTTATGGCGTCTGTTTGTATTTGTTGTTGTTGTTCTCCGTCTTCTTCTGGCTTGGAGGAGCACCATGTCATGTGCGAGGCAGCAGACAAGCATCACAGCGGGGCAGACAGACAGACGAGAGACACAGAGAGAGGGAGACAGACAGACAGACGGGCGTTTTGGTGTTTCAGATGAACGGCATGATGACGTCTGTCTGTGTGTCCGGCTGCGTCAAGACGCCTTAAAATAGACCACGGTTCCGACGGAGTTCCGATTCCAAAATAAATGTAAAGCGACAAAGCGTTAACGGAAGTCTAATCTTGATTTAATTAGGGTCTTGATCTTGATCATGCAGCTTTGTTTGTCGTTAGCCCTGGTCCAGTGCTTACAGCGAGTCTCTCTCTGGCGTCTGGCGCCCTGTGGAAGTCCCTTCCGCAGCCCTCTGGTGGTATTCTCACTCCCGTGCAAGGATTTTCAAATCCCAGCAAATAAACAAAACGACGTAACTACTCACCGAAACAAAGCCTGCTAGACCTTTGTAAAAGTCTATTCTCGGAGCTGGGAAGCATCTCAGGTCACCAGCTTCTCTCTAAAATGCACTATTTTAATCATTAAATAAAATGAATCCAAACAGACCGGCGCAGGCAAAACCCGAAAATGCCGTAGTAGAAGAAATGACTGCCCGGTAGGCCTACATATGGCACAAAGTGCATTTTAGAGAGAAGATGGGGCCTGGGGACCTGATATGCTTCCCAGCTTCGAGAATAGACTTTTACCAAGGTCTAGCAGGCTTTGTGTCGGCGAGTAGTTAGTCGTTTTGTTTATTTGCTGGGAATTGTAAACACTCGAAGTGAGAAGAGAATATCACCAGAGGGCTGCGGAAGGGACTTCCACAGGGCGTCAGAGAGTCTCGCTGTAAGCACTGGACCAGGGCTATAGTTTGTCGTAGCTGCAAAATCAAACATTATATAGGCCTATCAATTTAATATATTACACCGATTGGCCATTACTTCAGTTCAGAGTCGTGTATTTATTCAGGGGGTTAAAAAAAAGAGTATGATATTTAAGTGAGGAGCTGTTGATAAACACACAAGATGCTTCCCCCAACCAGCTGATTGATTGATTGATTGAAATATTTATTAACAGTTTGTAGAATTACAGTACATTTCGAGCACAAACTCAATACAGAGACTGTTAACTGTGAGTGGACGACCCAATTAAGCATTACACTTGTTTACAACAGGGTCCACATTGTTCAATTCATCAAAACATTTAGAGACATACAAATAGACACTTCTATGTAGTTAAAGAACAGAACAGGAATTCATCATATAGGAAGCAAAAAGGGAAAAGATACAGTGAGGGGAAAGGGGGATTCAGATTTTACAGAGGCCAGTTTCGAATTGCAGCCATCCGTAGGTGCCCTTTGAGAGCGGTTTTGAAGGAGTCAAGGGATTCACATGTCTTAATGACTGTTGGTAGGGCGTTCCACATTTTGGTGGTCAAGTAGCTCTGGTCCAAATGGTCCATAGGCTGACCATAGCTCTAATGCGCTATGGAGCAGAGCTAATGGTCAAGGATGTTACAACGGCGTCACCAACCCTCGGAAGTACATGTGTGTGTGCAGCCTTTAGCTAACGGTCAGTGCCGTTAGCCGAAGCAACTGCTTGTGAATGTGACGTCACTGACTAATCTCCTTATATTTATGTATCTGCACTGCAGACTACGACGGTGTCGCTGACTCGCTGGTTGAAAATAACTGATCTACAAGCTCTACCAGAGCCGAGTCCTGCCCACCCACGCAAATA